>NC_080571.1:324306476-324606476 GCF_030247185.1 Malaya genurostris | reverse complement strand
GAACGAGAAAGAAATTATTTTGAACCAAAAATTTCCGGTTATCTCGAGAATTTATTACGAAATTATTAAAACGAGAAGGAAACCTTATTGCTTATAATCAAAATAATAATTATAATTTATGTACTGTGATTAGTCGTGATTCGTTCTTATGGCTTTCGAAGAATATAACCTTCGAAAGCCAAACGAACGATTGTAAGATTATATCGAGTTGAGCATTAAGATCAGTTACCATTGGTTTCAAAAATTACCGTATTCGGCGTACAGTAAATCAGTATGAAGTTTGATAAATTAATAAATTTATCTTGATTTAAAAAAGTTAAAAGAATACACTTAAACAAAACAAACTGTTTAAAGACTGTCCCAGAAAGTATGGACGCACTTTGATTTCGCTGTAAATAATTCACAAGTGTTAGATATTCAAATTTTATTCGATATACTGATAATATTAGACTACAACAACAGAATATTATTCTCAACATTTGCTACTTAGCCATTGTAGACTAGCTAGTGCACCTTCTTGCGAACGTTCCTCATTAAATTCCGTACTTCTTGGCGACAAATTTTGACACTTTTTTCTAATCTTTTTCGAACTGTTGAATGGTTTCGGCTGCCGAGACATGTTTCCTAATATGTGCCTTCGTTAATGTCCAAAATTTCTCAATCGCTTGAAGCTGTGGGCAATTTGGTGGATTCATGTCTTTTGGGACGAAAGTGACATTTTTGGTAGTATACCATTCTAACGTTGATTTCGAGTAGTGGCTAGAAGCAAGATCTGGCCAGAGACAACAGGATCCTTGTGGCTTCGAATCATGGGTAGAAGTCGTTTTTGTAAACATTCCTTGATGTATATTTCGCTATTCATTGAAGCAGTGGTGATAACGGATTTCGAAATCTTACCGCAGCTACAAATTTCTTGCCAGACGATAGCTTTCTTACCAAATTTTTCAACTTCAATCGATGTCTCGGACTGGTTTAACACTTGCCCTTCTCGCGCCGAATAATATTGTGGTCCCGGCAAGGATTTGTAATCGAGTTTCACGTAGGTTTCGTCGTCCATGATTATGCAGTTCAAATTTCCAGCAAGAATCGTATTGTACAGCTTTCGAACCCTCGGCCTGATCGATGCTTATTGTTTCGGACTACGTTTTGGTTGTTTCTGCTTGTTATAGGTTTGAAGATTCAAACGTTCTTTAGCACGAAGAACATTTGACTTCGAAGTGCCCACTTTTTTGGCCACATCCCGAACTGAAACCTCCTTCTTTTGCTTCGAACGCCGTTTATCCAACTGAGGGTTAGCAGGACCTTTTTTTTTCGACCCGTTTTCGGTTTATCCTCAAGGTGTTATCCTCACCGAACTTCCTGATTGCATTTCGCACGGCTTTTTCACTTACTCCTTCCATTTTTACTATCTTTATCAGTGATAGTCCGCGTTCTGTGCACCATTTGTACACATTTTCCCGACGTTGTTCTGCTGAAAGTCCACGCATTTCGAAACAAACTAATGAAAACGAATAAACAACTGCACAAGTGGTTAGAGAAGAGTATAAACAACAGGACGCAGCCATAAAAATGACAGATTCTGAACCATTGCGAAATAGCAGCGGTTTTTGGTTGCGTCCATACTTTCTGGGACAGTCTTTCATTCTCATACAACTGAAGCATCAGCACTAGATACAAAATGTTACTACTGAAAAAAATAATTCACACAGTGTCGAACGTCCGATTCAAGATTCCAGCTTGTGTTGTGAAAGCCAATGAATCCTACAGAGATCAGTAGATTTTATGCAAAATTTGTTAATATCACACCGTAGAATTGGTTCTACACTGGCGGCGTCTAGCAAGAGAATTGCATTGTGGGTGTCCATGTCTGTTTTTCACAGAAGATAATGCTAGTTAATTGGCTTTTGGCATGGAATTGTTTCTGATAAGTAGTTTTATTGTCTGTGAATTGAGTTCTAAGAAATAGTTTCCGAGCATACTTTGAAATCATGAAACGTGTTATGTTCCTAATCGAAAACCTACAAATCTGTTCTTCCGCTAGAACGGTTTCGCACCACCAAGCGATAAACGACAAACATCAGGGCCCCCTTGCAATCATACGAAATAACAATATTTGAACTGGATTATTTCCGTACTTGGCTCTTCCACCTACCGTTTATGGCAAGTATAGTTATTATTAGGAAAATATATGTCCCCCCATTACTTTCCCGGTCTGACCTAAACCATAACTCATCGCTATTATAAGCAATGTGGCATCCGCCGGAAGCTCGTGAGTCAATTGAGACATCCCATCGGAAACGCATATTTCGTGTTAGCAGTTAATAATCCTATTTCCTCCCGCGTCGCCTTCAGTCAGTCCACAATACACAATCTTTGGTGAAGAAAATACAAGCAGCACGTGATGAAGGCAGAAGTGGAATATTGAGGACGTCGTTCCGGCACGTGGCCGATTTCGGTTCCAGGCCGATAAGCTCATCTTTATTATCTACCCGCCCTTAAACGGTTACCCATCACTCCTTGCTATAGTGAAACTGTTTGGCTTCCGAATAACCGGTCGTGTTATTTGCAATTGATTTGTTTGTAATATTGTTTAAATGGTTTTCACCACAGCACCCACACCCCTTTCCGGTTAGCGTGGGTAAATTATCCTTCCTAATAACGATCGACTTTGTTTGGTAGTGATGTCAGAGGGTTTGGTGGCGCGAAACATTTTGTTGACTTGAGTTTGAGAGTTTGATCGGTAGATCAGTTATTGAGTAAGAGTTAGAATATTTTAGCTGCACCTGATAAGTTTTTTTTTCGAAATACGCTGAATATTCGTACAACTCAAAGATTTATTTCTAAATTTTATGGTTTTGAGTGCTATTGACAAAATGTAATTGATTGAATATGTACTTGGTTTTAATTTGAAAGGTTATTAGTATTCACTGTATTATCGAAGATTATGATTTGTCATGGCGTCAGATTTGCCTAGTATTGTTTGCTGGTGGAGCTAACAATTGTTCCTGAAATTTGATGTCTGATAGCTTCAATTGGTACTTTCCAAAAGAAATATGAAATGAATACAACCATACAAGATGCAAAATGCAGTGAAACCCTGGACGACACGGACCGATTTTCCCAAAATGGTATAAATCTATTCATGATTTTTTTTCTATCATCAACCAAGCGCTGTATATGTTTTGCGGCGTTCATTACAAATAGTACAAAAAAGAACACCATGTAAATTTGTACATCATCAAAGCAAATACCGTGTGCATTTGAATGATTTACCCTCTCCAAACTTTACCTTCTAAGCGTGTATTGCCTGTTGTTACTATCAAATATACACATTATAATTATTTTATCGCCAATTATGCTGCCGATCTCGATGTGTTTTGGGTAACAACACTCAGAACCAGAGCGACACTAACGCGTGTTTTCTGCGGAGGGGTGAGATTTGGACCTTCAGCGAAAAAAAAGGCGAATTTCTCGACTGTTTTATGATGTTAGGAGTTACCCGGGCTTGTCGTCGGAAAGGGCGGAAGGAACCGTGCTCTAATTGTGTACCTCTTTGTATGCGAATACGTTAGGCGTAGAGCAAAAAGCCGGTAGCAGCTGTCCTTTCACCGCACCATATGTGGCGATAGTTTACAGAATCTTGCCCTCTTGAGCTTGACGAGACTTCCCGGGGACACACGTTCTCGAAACGGACTTCCAGCTGATCGGAATTGCCGTCGATTCAAGATTGCGGAGTATAATTCATTGTTCCCTTCTGTATTTCGCGCGTCAATATATGAACAACGCTCGCGCGAAAATGTTCATTTGATGTTTTTCTCTCTCAACGGTACTCCGACATGGTTTCCCGTCGGGCGGAAATTCCTACGAGCCTGGTGAGAAAAAGGTCAAAACGAATGGCGTACTGAAATGTGACTGTGAACTTCCAATGAACACACGCTGGCGATCCTTTTTGCGAAAGTTGTGCATTTCGGGGATTGTGAATAGAGTACATGTCAACGAAAAACTGAATAGACTTTTAACGGTTTTTGTTCTTTCAACTTTTTTACCGGGAAAGGATTTTACGATGTTGTGTGCGACTGTAATCAAAACAAGCACATTATATTCAGCATAATAATTCTGCTCAAACTACTCGATTGCTATAAACAATATAGGGGTTTCAGAGTTAAGCCTAACCGACCTATAGTGTCGAAATTTTATTTATTCTATAGAAGCGGCTCTGGTGGCTAGATTTTGAATTATTTGCTTTAAGTGTGGAGAAAGTTTCGTATCAATGCGAAGAAATTTAAAACTGCGAGAATCAGTACGAAACATGAAGAAAAAGCTTTTGAATAAAGCAATCGAATAGAATGGCACGATCCGTCCCAAGTAGCATATTAAGTTGCTTTCCTGTATTTTTCTACTGATTGTACAATTTATCAAGTTAGTTTATATTACTATTCCAGTAACTGTTGTGTTATGGAAATAGCGCATTTTTCTATGTTGTGCAACATATCTTTAAGTTTGTCCGTTATCACGAATATTTATTCACAACGATTGTGCAACTGATACAAAAACTCAAGCGTCGATCCCATCACAAAGGCAGTAATAAAATCAGCAAAAGATTAATTGTTAAACTCGTGAAAACTACTACGTAAACAAGAAATGGAATGACGTTTCTAAAAACATAACAAACTTAATTTTCAAAGATTAAGTTTCACATTTGATTTTCAATACAACTGCACATGAAAAATGATAATGCTACATATTGTAGAATTGATCTTTTTTGTTTTTGTAAATAAAGAATCGACAACGAACTGCATTTTTATGGTGAATCATGTATTCGTACGCCCGAAGTTTTGAAACACCTTTGAATTAACGTGTTTTGATTGTAAAATAACAGTATATTACCTTAATTATGTATCTAACTAATGTTTTATTGAACCTGAAAAATCTCGAAATGAATCTTTCTTGAATGTTCTTTCAATATGGCATCGATGGAAACAGTGAGTTGAATAGAAAATGGTTCACGCAACGTAATGATTTATATTATATCTAAATAACGGGAAACATTAACATGTGAATATTTCGGAAAGAAATGCTCTACGTCTTGTTTTTTTATCAGTTTAAATCTTATAGTTGAATTCAACAACAATACAGTATAGTCATTCATCTTATCGGGCCCAACTTTTGTGATACGCACTGTAGGTAATATTTTGGTAAGCCTATGTGCTGGAGTTGCAAAACCAAGTTGCTCAAGCGGTAATAAAGGGTGATTTTTTAAGAGCTTGAGAACTTTTTTAAACAATAAAACGCATAAAATTTGCAAAATCTCTTCGGTTCTTTATTTTAAACGTTAGATTGGTACATGACATTTACTTTTTGAAGATAATTTCATTTAAATGTTGACCGCGGCTGCGTCTTAGGTGGTCCATTCGGAAAATCCGCTTTTTTATCGACAAATTTTGTTCAGCGATGAGGCTCATTTCTGGTTGAATGGCTACGTAAATAAGCAAAATTGCCGCATTTGGAGTGAAGAGCAACCAGAAGCCGTTCAAGAATTGCCCATGCATCCCGAAAAATGCACTGTTTGGTGTGGTTTGTACGCTGGTGGAATCATTGGACCGTATTTTTTCAAAGATGCTGTTGGACGCAACGTTACAGTGAATGGCGATCGCTATCGTTCGATGCTAACAAACTTTTTGTTGCCAAAAATGGAAGAACTGAACTTGGTAGACATGTGGTTTCAACAAGATGGCGCTACATGCCACACAGCTCGCGATTCTATGGCCATTTTGAGGGAAAACTTCGGAGAACAATTCATCTCAAGAAATGGACCGGTAAGTTGGCCACCAAGATCATGCGATTTGACGCCTTTAGACTATTTTTTGTGGGGCTACGTCAAGTCTAAAGTCTACAGAAATAAGCCAGTAACTATTCCAGCTTTGGAAGACAACATTTCCGAAGAAATTCGGGCTATTCCGGCCGGAATGCTCGAAAAAGTTGCCCAAAATTGGACTTTCCGAATGGACCACCTAAGACGCAGCCGCGGTCAACATTTAAATGAAATTATCTTCAAAAAGTAAATGTCATGTACCAATCTAACGTTTAAAATAAAGAACCGATGAGATTTTGCAAATTTTATGCGTTTTATTGTTTAAAAAAGTTCTCAAGCTCTTAAAAAATCACCCTTTATATAACTATGAGAGCAACTATGATGAACTTAACTTTTCGTTCAATATCTTTAAGAAGTGATGTCAGGTCTGCTAATTTTTTTTTCGCGTGATGAAAACCAATTCTCAATTCGGCTTATCATATTTTGTCTTGCGGAGAGCCTAAATTTGCTAATTTTTCTTCCACAAAAGATTTATCGTAATTTCGACGGATCAGGGTCATTTCGCCGAAAGCCATTTCGCCGAAAGCCGTTTCGCCGAAAGCCATTTCGCGGAAAGGGTTATTTCGCTTTGTGCCGACGAGGGATCAGGGTCATATAGCCGAAAGCCAATTCGCCGAAAGCCGTTTCGCCGAAAGTCATTTCGCCGAAAGGGTCATTTCGCCGAATGTCATTTCGCCGAATGGGTCATTTCGCCGATTCCTGCAATTGTTTGTTTACCTACAATTGTACTTCTTGAATAAAGATTGATTCATGAACCTCAGAACGGAGTTCCCAAAGAAACTTGTTGACTATTACCCACTAATCATCAAAGCAATTCCATAGGTATCTACCAAGAAAATGTATGTGCTATTTTCCGTTTACTAAATAAAAAAATATCTAATGCGGCTTCGCCACATCGATTTGAATCGTGTGCTGTCCGACCTCGCTACCTCTCGTTCGGACCTAACTACTGCAAAGAAACCTAGCTTTGAGTAGACCGGGCAAACGAGGCGGTTACAGGTTTGTATGCAAGAGGCCGCCGCTTCCGACGGCGGGTCGGCGGCCAACTCAGCCGGCGTCGCCTCGGCGGCTTTATGCCGCCGAGCCATCTTGGCTTCGGTTATGTGGCAGTGCCACATCAGTTATACAGGAGGCATAATAACACAAAAAAATAGTTTGATGTATTCGAAATTACCCTTTCGGCGAAATGGCCCTTTCGGCGAAATTACCTTTTCGGCGAAATGACCCTTTCGGCGAAACGACTTTCGACGAAATGGCCTATTCGGCGAAACGACTTTCGGCGAAATGGCATTCGGCGAAACGACTTTCGGCGAAATGGCTTTCGGCGAAATGACCCGCTCCCCCGCCGAGTCATCCTGGCTTCGGTTATGTGGCTGCGCCACATCAGTTATACAGAAGACATAACATGTATGAGATATGACCCTTTCGGCGAAATGACCCTTTCGGCGAAATGACCCTTTCGGTGAAATGGCCCTTTCGGCGAAACGACTTTCGGCGAAATGATCTATTCGGCGAAACGACTTTCGGCGAAATGGCTTTCGGCGATATAACCCGCTCTCATTTTGACGTATATTGTTTCCGATACATTTATGGCAGCGGTTTGGAAAATTTTTGATAAGTTGCACAATTGTTATAGTTACTCCTGTTTTACATGACGATGTGGAAATTTTCGCAGAACATCTAAAACCGCTAGTGAAACATGAACAATTTGGTGATTTGCTTCACAATTGTTTTAGATGTACTTATTGTTGTTCTACAGTGATTTTTCGGTATTATTGTGAAACTTAACAGCACAACCGATTTTAATATATTTAAAAATCTTTCTGAACATATTTAACATAAAGAAAAATTCTAAAACATTTGTAGAATTTAATTTTTAGAACGTTTCATGATCAGGTTCTGACCTGACCCAAGTAGTACCGGCAACTTTTTTAAAACGTATGCAACATAATGGCCTTATGATAGATACAACGAAACAAGTCGGGTTATGAAGGTGACAATGAAATCAGAATAATATTACGAATTCACATCTCATCATACTAAGTTACAATATGTTCCAGCGTTACTTATCAGTAACCTAACTTTCACGGGTAGTTTACAATGACTATTTTCGTTTCATACGTTTCATACTGTAACGAAATGTGACAATGAAAAGGTGACATCTAAAATGATAAAATTCTCTTGTCATTGAATCTGTTTCATTAAAAGTTTTGCGTTTTCATTAGGATAACTAACAGAACTACCCGGCGTTGCTTTGTTGTCTAGAAAATGTCCTGCCCATTGAAATACTCTGAATGTGCTCGAACGACAATGCGCATCGCCCTCGCATCGTTGAACTAAGATCCTAATTGGTGCAGCCACTCTAAAAACAAGTTACAAATAATACTATTTTGTGGGCACGCGAGTACACTTCCCGCATCAAGTTGTACATCAATAGCATTAAATGATTTGATATATGAGACAGCTCTCTTCAATTATGCTATTTGAATATCAAATCAATAACAGGTGAATGATGCATCCATGGTGGCCACTCAATAAATGTATAAAGCGACAAATTATACAGAGCGAGAATCAAAATATTTGATATAGTTTTTTTCGGCATTAAAAATGCCAAACGCTATACGGGGCCGGGTGTCAATTAAAAGTTTCAAAAAAAGCCGCGTAACCTTTTTTCGTCATAATTTTGAACGTTAATAACTCAGTCATTTGTTGATGGATTGATATAATTCAACAACCAATCGATTCGGAAACTTTTAACTTAAACATATATGGCAACGTCGTTTTAGTATTTCAAAAGCATACTATTGAAAAAATGGTTAGAATCGACCTATGTTTTCATCCACCAATCCCAGTTGTACAAAATGACGTCAACTTCTTGTTCGGCATAGGAGGCTTTGCGTCATGCATAAAAAACACCGCATCGTTATGCGTAGTATGAAGAGAAATCTATAAATATAGGCTGCGCAATATTTCTTTGGGTAGTTGGTGTATGACTGTGAATGAAACAAGTAGCTTGTCCAGTGAGCTGTTGACTGAATTGTATATGCGTTCACTTGCTGGATTATCGCTTTTGCATTATGTGTTGGTAAAATTTCCTGTTGTCTGCGCAACACCGTGTTCGCTTGAGTATCTTATATATCATCTAGCTATTGAAGAACCGAATCAGCGCGGCGATTCTTTTGAAATATCCCATGTATTTAGCAAATTTTTGGTCGATTTTGCCATTAAAAATGCCTTACACTTCGCTTCCCGAGGCTGGGTGTCAATTTAAAACATGCAAAACTAATCGCGTAACATTTTTCTTTCATAATTTTGAACGCTTATAACTCAGTCATTTGTTGATGGATTTATATAACTAAACAAACAATCGATTCGGAAACATTTAACTCAAACTTATGAGACAACGTCATTTAAATATTTCAATTGCATACCATTGAAAAATTGGTTTGAGTTGAGTATTTTATTTTGGGTCTCTGGTAAGTATCAGGCCAATTTAGAATGATCGGCGAGAGATTTTTCGGATCTAATTTGCAGAGCTTGATCGATGATTTGTTAATGGATTTTCCTAATTTAAATAATTCCTCCATCTCCATTCCCATACGAACAAAACGTGACAATGTGACTGAACAAGTTGTTGTCCCATTAGGAATAAACGCTTCAAAAGATTTAAAATTAAATTCTGAAACTTATTTAAAAACGGCCTCCACGGTTTAGTAGTATAAATGAGTTCCACAGGCTCACATATACAGTACAATTAAATGCAATATCATATAGTATCAAAGATTCAAGGTAAGTTTACCTGTGATTTTACATGTATCGTTTGAATAGGAACCCTCGTAGAATTTGGTTAACCGCCAGTTTCAGTTTAATTATTATTTGCTTCAAAACAATAAGCGTCTGATGGCTACACGCGTTGTAACTATGACAATGTTCATTCATGTGTTAATAAACTCAAGTTACAATATAAACCAAATTTTGGAATTTTTTTGCATATCCATTCCGTATATGCCTAATATGCCAAAGCGAAAATCTTTGTAAGTAACTAAATATTTTATGCGGACTGTTTCACATGTTTTCTTACTCGTATTGTTGCCATATTATTTACCGACACTTTCCGAAGATTATCGATGATTTTGAAGAAGGATTAATAAAATTACACTATTACTGAGTTTACTGGTACAACATTTTTCGTTAAAATAAATAAAATCTTCTCTTAGATCGATTAACTATTTATAAAATTAATAATTTTGTACGTTTCTCGAAAATTATTATCATAAAATAAAATAGTTTTATTTGTTCAGGTTTAAATCTTTAGGTTGTTTGTATCTAAAATTGAGCTTTCAAGTAACTTTGAATTCATCATAATTGACTTCTAGTTAAAGCACGTTATTCAAAAACTTAACAATGTAAACATTTGTGGAAAGGGATCAAAATTGAATAGAATCAATTTTCAAGAATGAATCTAATTGTCAATTTTATCATTCGCTAACAATCTAAGCGCCTAAACTAGAGCAAGTTTGTAATTAGTCAATTGAATAAAGTTTTAGTTTAGTGTATCATCATCATTATCATCTTTATTTGTGTATTAATTATGAAGACCCTAGAAACGTTTCATTTTTAATGTTATTGTGCTCGGTCGTGTTTTGAATACAACCGTCAATTTTTCACCAAAAATTTTTTATTCAGTCCTTTTCGCTTACAAGTTTTACGTGGCCAATTGGTTGATATTTTGGTTACATAAAAATATATTTTTTTCTTTTGCTATTGGATCTTGTTGTCACCCTTTTTCTAGAGGGAGAAAAGCTTTCATTTTCATCTAGCCAGTACCAAGGGTCACGTTATTTGTTATATTTGCCCCGGCTGAAAGTGGATTATGACTGAATTAAACGTGGTACAAAAGTGAATTTTCATTGTATTGATTATAGTATTCGTCAGTATAGTATTCGTCAAAACCTCAAGCTATTAATCATGGCGATAGAGATAACAATGAACTTAAGAAAGTAAAGTAAAGGGAAGTTACGAAAGTAAAGTAAAGGAAAGTAAGGAAAAATAATTATCGGGGTACTTACCCTATTGTTTGTGTTTGAAATCAGAGCACTAAAATTGATGATAAAAACTCGATCCTGGTTCCCAGGTGCCGATTCCGGAGACACAAGAAATAGTGGTCATATTTTCTCAAACGGATTTCACTCCGGTTAAACCGATTTTCACAAATTTAGGTTTTAATGAAAGACCTTGTACAAAATTCCAGAATTTCATCCGGATTCGACTTCCGGTTCCGGAATTATAAGGTAAACTTTTTACCATCACTTCAACTCAACCGATTCCGGTTATTTTTTCAAAAATCGAAAAAAAATATTTTGAAATACCACAGTATTATATATATTAATAATATTGATATGAGAAAGGCATCATTACACAACTAAGTGGATTAAAACATGTTTTTATTAAACAGTTCATTCATTATATTATCCAGTACACATCTGGTAATCAGACGAAAAGTCATGTTGCTCAGACCAAATATTTTTTGGATATCTACTATCAAGCTTACTTTACTTTTCATGAAGAAAACAAAAATTGATCGATACAGCAGCCTAAACATTTTCCGAACCACAAATAACATTTCTACGGCGTTTAGCATTTGACAGCTGAATGCTATATCCTCACACTGGTAAGTAAATGCACTCCCTTCAACAACCGTTAACAAAAGACTCCGAACAGTAATTTGAGGAAAATCTGGGTGGGCGTCGTCGTTGTGTCTGTGGAGGGCGTTTTTGCAGCCGCTACCGGGTGATGTTTTCATGTGTCGATCAATTGATTCCGGCGCGCCGGAAGTGGCATTTATAACAAACACCATTGTACAGATGATTTGGTGATTCTGATTTCAAGCACAGCATCTACGAAGCTCGCTGAATTGGTGTGTACATGACAGAGTCGGAAAGGCGCGTGTCGCAGAGCCTGAATACATCCAGTAATAGCTTCTGCAAGGATGCTCTGAATATTAGATTCTCTTCCGATCCGGAAGTGTTGTGCAGTTGTGGAACATGAACAAATGGCATGTGTGAAAATGTTGCAGATCAAGCATGCCGCCTCTCACTCGTTTGACATTGCTAATTGAGCGGGCGACAGATGAACGTATATAATTATTAATAGAATCGGTTCAGCATTCAGAGGGGTATGTCATCACGATTAGCAGTAGGTTAATGCAACAAATTTTCTGATAAACCAGTTAGGATTATTTTGGGATTCTACCCTCAATAGTTAATTACTCAATATCCAAAGACGTTAGCAATTGTATATTCTGATTGATAATTGACACAAGAAATTAAGTTGAAATAGTGACCATTCTCCATTGGAATAAAGTAATCTAACCATACTTTAAAATTTATGTTCCAACTGAATCACCTGATGGCGAACACCGCAGATACAATTGTTCACACAACGTTCGAATTTGGCGTTGGAACTCATGCGTTTTTTAATGATCAACAAATTCGGGTCAAATTAAAATTTACTTTATCTTTAATTGACACAGATTACGATTTTTGTTTAAATTGATGAAAATTTTCGTTGGTTGCATTATTACTACAGATTGTTGATACAAATGTATTTGGTTCAACGATGTTGATCTGTTCATATCGGTTTTGATTATAGATAACTTCTTCTTCTTCTGAAGAGTTGATCTAATTGACTTATAATCAGATGACACACGTACGTTATTTCAGCATATAGAAAAAATACCACCATATTTTCTTATTCGTGGGAAGAATCTCTCCGTACAAATATGTTTTCAAATATAATGTACGGTAACATTAGGGAGGAGGGCATGTAGTTGCATTTCTATGACACAATCTCTTATGTTTCCTATATCTATCCTTTTCCTGTTGGACACAATACACGGCTCCGGATTTGCGGTACATTGCATTGGATGATAGTAATTCAAGCCAGTCCGTGCTTGCCTGACCTGGGAAGATTCGTAGTGTCAATAGGATCACAGCACTGTCATGCAGCGATTCTATACCCTGAGAATCTGCTGCGACATCTATTGGAACATTTTCAATAGCAAATCTTAAAGCTTCGTATTACTAAATAAATTTTATTAATGTAAAAGAAACTGATTCCTTTAAATTCTCAAAACCAACCTCAACATTTAGCGAATTACATCGATTTTTGTCGAATGGATTTGTATTTGTGAGTATGTGTCACTCATTTGTACGAAACCCGGGAGGACGCTTCAGAATCATTTTCAGAATTTTATTCTGAATCCGTTTCGTTTTTTTTTTCTGGTGGAACAACAACTTGACCAAATTGGTACTACATGAAAATGGTGGGTCTGGGACAATGGTAATAAATTACTGATTTTTTCTAAAGGCCTAGGAGCTTAGAATTTTCATTTATAAGAAGATATAAACATTTAACATATCAATTACACTTCGCCTGGATTACTTATATGTGAGCCTTGAAATTGTGATTGTTTCTTGCAATTTTTCATTTTGTCAGGTAAAGTAATCACCAAGAAGAGAGTCGCTTAACTCATACTGTGTTGTGCTTCTAAAAAAACGTGATAAACTGTGAGCCTAAATATGCCACTCTAGTGTGCCCCAGTTTCTTGTCCAAATTGAGCCTGTGTGTGCCGCAACCTGTACAAGTTAATTAAAACGAAAGTGCCAATAACTCCCTGACTCAACTTTATTTTTCGACACATCCATGCAGCGCGAAGTGCGTGGAATCCCGGAATACCTACGCTCGATGGAAATTCCAAAAATATTTACAAGTAAGTTCAGGCATATTGACTCTGAGAAAATATTTTACACGGACGGATCACGAAATGAAGAGGCTACTGGGTTTAGTATATTCAACAATAATGTTTCGGATTCATTTAGGCTTTAAGAACCTGCATCTGTTTATATAGCAGAGTTAGCAGCAATTCATTATAGTTTGAGTGTAATCATCACATTATCTCCAAACCATTATTTTCTCTTCACAGATAGTCTGAGTGCAATTAAAGCCATTCGCTCAAGCGCTGCTGGCAAAAATGAACCGTTTTTCTTGGGCAAAATAAATCAGTGCCTGAACGACATATTGAACGATAATTACCTAATCACTATAGTCTGGGTCCCGGCTAATTGCTCCATTCCAGGCAATGAAAGAGCCGATAGTTTAGCCAAACGTGGTGCTATTGAGGGTGAAATTTATGAGAGACCGATTGCTTTCAACGAATTCTATAGAGCGTCCCGCCAAAGAACACTTGCCAGCTGGCAAGCTTCTTGGGATAAAGATGATCTGGATCGGTGGATGCACTCAATTATTCCGAAAATATCGACAAAGGCATGGTTCAGGGGACTGGATGTGAGTAGAGATTTCATTCGTGTGATGTCCAGACTTATGTCCAATCACTACACGTTAGATGCGCATCTCCTTCGAATTGTACTTCCGAGACTGCTTGTGGCGAAGGTTATCGCGATATTGATCATGTCGTTTGGACATGCGTGGAGTATCGTGATGTCAGATCTCAACTAATAAATTCCTTGCGTAATCAAGGTAGACTATCCAATGTCCCAGTTCGCGACATTCTTGCTTGTCGTGACCTTCCTTTCATGTAACTCCTTTATCATTTCATTAAGTCCAGTGGAGGTCCAATTTAAATTTTATTTTGTGTTAGACTGTTTTCTCTTCCATGAGTTCAACCAACAGCCAGCTATCTTATATTGAATAAAAATGATGAACTGATACAAACAAACTTGGAATAGTTATAAGATCATGTACAAAAAGAATGTATATGTAATTTATAATAGCAAATCGCTTGATAAAAACAGTGTTCAAATTAACTAATGAATACCAAAATACTAATATGATATTCGAAATGTATTAGGTTTAAAGTGGATGCCACGGCGAAGAAAAACTTATGTATATTGCCTATGAAATAAACGTCGGGGAAGGTGAAATAAACGTCGGAAAGGCGGACAGAAAGCAGATAGCGTCATTCCGACAAATATCATGTGTGTGTAATAGCAGCACGTTCTTTTTGTGCTGAATACCAGAGCAAACAGAAGCTCGTATTTTTTGCTGCGTTCAAAACAAATTTTAATTGCGTGAAAATCAACACAAAATTTTTTTCTGACTTTTTGCCTTTCTCATTTAGAAAGGTTATGCAATCACTGTGAAAACCAATTTTTGAACTGAGTCCCGGAGGGCCGAGTGTCATATACCATTCGACTCAGTTCGTCGAGTACGCAAAATGTCTGTGTGTGTATGTGCGTATGTAAGTATGTAACGTTTTTTTGCACTAACTTTTCTCGGAGATGGCTGAACCGATTTTCACAAACTTGATAGGTCTTGTAGTCCCATACAAAATTCCTGAATATTGTTTGGATCCGACTTCCGGTTTCGGAGTCATGGGGTAAAATGTGCAAAAAAATTAAAATATGTTTTCTAGCTTTTCTCATAGATGGCGCGACCGATTTTTATAAACTTAGGTTCAAATGAAAGGTCCTGTGGTCCCATACGTAATTCCTAAATTTCATCTGGATCCGACTTCCGGATCCGGAAGTTGAGGTAAAGTGTGTTAAAAATTGAATACCATCACTGAAAAGGGCGAAAAACCGTAAAAAGTTTCATAAATCGACCTCAAATCTTCTCCAATTAATAGTTTTTATCAATAGATGGTCAAATAAACCGATTTCGGTTATTCTTTTTATGAATCGAAGAAAATTATTTTGAAGAATACCACAGTATTATATATGATGATATGATTGATATGAGAAAGGCATCATTACACCACTAGGTGGATTAAAACAGGTTTTTTAAAGTATCATAAGGTGAATGGATTGAATATTTATGAGGTGAAATCGATCTATTTCGTGATTTTATACCGGATGCTATCAAAATTTTCGCAACCAAAGATTTGTTTTGTCATTTTCAAAATGTCTACCGATTTCGGTTACTGGCATCCCAAGGTGTTTGGTTACCGGCACTCCATTTTTTTCGACAAATCGTGAAAAACTGTCAGTGATATGCAGGCTGCTGTGGAGACAAAACAAGCCAAAGTTTTGGCCATACATCTAGCTGCTCATACAACAGATGCTCCGGCTAATAAAAAACGTGAAAGACCGGCCAAATCAACACCGAAGAATGAGAGCCAAGGTGAAGTCACCATCAGACAATGAAGACTTTTATCTAAAACGCTTCCAAAAAGAAAATTTTTTCTTTTAATAACTGCAGCCTTTACTTATATTTTTCCATTTTTGGTGAAATTTCTTGGGGTGCCGGTAACCGAACATCTTTTTTGAAATGGCCAAAATTTATCGCTTTACTAAATTGATAATAAATTTTTTTTCAATAAAATGAATCAACTTAGTTTCATAATCAGTTGTTAGCTAGGGACTTTTGTTTTCCATTGATGTATAGATGTCCGCATAATGTGCACTAAGTCAGAAGTTATGAGCTTATAATAAAATGATGCCGGTAACCGAACACTCTCCCCTATTTATGGAAAAATAGAAAATGCCAATATTGATAAATGCACCAATGCGATATGTTAAAGTATGATTGGAACACTGCTCTAAGCGACCTACTCCTTGGTAATCACTGAAAATATTTAAGCTTATTTATTAGATGACTAAATATCACTCGTAGATTTCTAAACCATGGCAACCAACTTTTTAATAGTAAAAATAGAATTCTCATTTACTAAGATATTTTTTTCAAAAAGTTTACTGATAGAGTAAATTAAGCCAATTAGTCGATAACTGGACTGGTTTGAGGATAGATTTTCGATCTCTTACTTAAGTAAGCTAATGCGAAAAATTTGTCGAGATTTTAAACCAAGTCTCAAGGAAACATCGGGATGATTTGTAATAAGAATATTAAAAGTTCTATCATTACTAAGAGTCTTCATGTTTTTAAGCTTCCTAATGATTGACTTAATTTCATCAAAATTCGTCTCAGTAATGTCATCTTGTAACAAAATGTACTTAAGTCGAAATATGATCAGATTTCAATGAGACTTCTTTTTCAATAGGACTCACAACGTTTAAGTTGAAATTGTGGACACTCTAGAACCGCTGAGCAAGCTTTTGAATTTTTTTGCCGTTTATAGGAAATATTTGATTTTCTTCTTTGAACGCAGAAATTTGTTTCTGAGTTTTCTTAAGAACCTTAGAAAGTTTATTGTACACTTTAGCACAAACCGGTACCCACAATGTATCAAATCCTAAATAAATTAGAAAGTTTCCCGAAAGGTTTAGAATATGGTTTAATTTGTTTAAATCACTTTTGTAAATCCTAAACTATGGATTTCATAGCAGAATCATGAGAACGTTGATATTGTCGTCGACGAACACTCTTCAAACGAAATTTCAAATGATGCATCCGAGTTTCTCAGAAATGACAAAACCGATTTCAATGAAAGGGCAATCTTGTGTCAAAAACGGCCTACGATTTTTACCGGATTTAACCAGCCGTTCAGGAGATACGAGTTGTTGATGTACAGGGGCGCACAGTTTATTTTTTTTTTTCCTGCACTGTATTAATAATTTTTTTTTCAGGTAGGAAAGGGCTGCCACTGTTCATATTTATTTAGTATTTGATTTTACAGCATTTTTTCTCTACTTTTCAGAAACCACTATGCGATTCTGCACATTTCTGCTCCTTAAAGGTTATTTTCAATAGTTTGCGGGATCGACAATAAAAGTAACAGATACCAGGGCTTTTGTAACTGAAGTCGGTGTCAGTAAAATTTAAATAAACGGCTTTATCATAAGTGAAATCAGAATATTTATAACATACATAACATAAAACACCTATATAAATGTTGGTATATGAATCTATTTATAATATATCAGGCGTTGGAATAAATTATTAAAGTTTCATGATTTTTAGTGAGAGTATCATTGCAGTACCGTTTTTCAAAGTATAGTCCATCGTTATATACCACCACTAAGACTCGGATACCACGTTTGAAAAATTCCTTTTCCTCAGATTCAACAAACGAATCGATCCAATTTTTGGTGGTGTCGTAGTTTTTGACACTGACCTGACAAGTTATGCGCCATAGATTGGAGCAAATGGCAACCGTATGGAACAATGTCTGATAAAAAATGGCGGCTGGGGCAGAACTTTTCATTGCAGCGATTATAAAAAAAAGCTTTTACAACTTTCGAAGCATGCAGTCTTGCATTGTCATGGAGAAAAAATACTATGCCATGAAGATCTTCATATTGCGTCCGCTTTTCATGCAATGCTCTGTCCAAACGCATTTGAGTAGCTCATAATAAATAGCGCCCTGTTGATCCCACCACATGCACTTTTTCTGTTCTCTGGAACTTTCTTGTAGTCCATATAAAAATTCCCAAATTTGAACCACGAAAACCACTTTATGCACTTATTTTTTTGAACATTTTTCATTTTACATGATTTAATAGGATACTTTAACATAATAAAAATTCCCTATTATTAGTAAAACGGTAGTATTCAACCAAATTTTATTTTGTACTTGTGTTTGTGTTCTTTCATAAAGTCGAAAAACTTTAAAAATGCAAAATGCAGAGCATTTTCCAAAAGTTAGAATTTTTGTTGAAAACAAAAAAAAACACTTTTTTGATTGTTACTCTCCCATCTTCAATCATAGTGCAATAAAGTACATAAGTAGTATGTTACAGCATATCAGAAAATAAAAATATTAAGATAAGCCCTTCTGGAGAAAATTGATATTTTCAAGATATAAGGAAGTTTTTTTCTCTGTGTATACATTTTCCACACAGGTTTAATCATTATTTGAAACATTAGTTAGAGCTCCCAATCAATCACGAAATAAATAAAAATACACAAGTTAATTTATTAAAAGTCGTCATTTTCCAGTCCATAGCATGCACCATTCATCATGTCACTTTTAGGTGGATCGAATATTTTTTCATACGTTATCAAGATGGAAATATATTCAAAGACCTCAAATTATTAATAAAAAATCATCCAGCTGACGTTTATCGATGTATTTATGGTTTTTGCCAACTTTTGTATGGAGAGGCATCACTGTGGGGCGGTGGAAAACCTATTGTGAGTATACTGAACTTCACACCTGTAAAATGTCTGGGTGTGGAATTCCACAACTGGAAACGCGATTTTTCTCTTCCCTTCAACATGATTCCTGAGATCCGTTTTTGTTCCACTCCAATTCTGCTGTCAAACGTGTATCGAAAGATTTAATAACGTAATGCTTGTAAGAAAAACTAAGCTGTTTTGACCACACACAATTGCTTTTCGCACTTGCTCTTATTTCAATGCCATCTTCGATCATAAAGCTTGTAGTATTGAATTGATTTTACACAATGAAGCGCGAAATATTTCACGCGTTGATGATGTATTTTTTCAAAGCAAAGCAAAGCCGTGGTATTACATACCTTCTGTGGTACCTTTTGTGACCTTCTGTTTCAAGAATCTTTCCATGTCGGGGCTCGAACATACGACAATTGACTTGTAAGACCAGTGCCCTATTCATAGAACCACAACCGGGGCGTATTTCCAACAATTAGGGTTGTCCAAGTATATCGCGAACAAGTCTTATTTCATCGAACCGAACTAATCGACATGGTATAGATCAATCACATCTATATTGTGTACAAAACGATGTGAAATAAATTTAAATTTGAAGGTGATAATAACGCTCGAAAGATTTAATAACTCCAGAAACAGCTACACTACAGTATTTTGAACGGATTTTTGATGCAACTTTTTCTATTGTGAATTTCTAAAGCTATGCAAATTATGCGGTTTGCTTCACGAAATTTTTTCAAAGGTTTCGATTTAGTTCCTCGACTGTGAAAAATGTCTTCGCATGTGTGTGTGAAACTGAAAGAGTATGTGACAATTTCCACAGAAAATACTAAACAGATTTTCAAACTTATATTCAAATAGAAGGTTCTTCTATCCCATTGTATTTTTGGCCGTGTCAGTACAAGAGCCAAATGAAAATTATTCAAAAAATCTCATAGTAATAGGTCGCTTGTGAAAAAGGTATTATTACAACAATACAAGCAAACAGGTATTTGTTTCCGAAGATAGTTTTGAACACACCGCAATGGTATCATTTATATAGCAATTCTAATCTCTATTCATTCATGAATTAAAAGCAATAATTGTTACTTCGCATTGATAATGTATTTCCTATCTATAATAACACACAGATATATTAAAAAAAATTTGATGCTACACTGCATAACGATACTTTAATTAAGTAATAAAATAAAGAAGAAACAAACATTTTCCCCTTTCCAATGCAATTCTGTATGTAGTGTTTGCATATGCCATCTCAACTGTTACCTTTATCTCACTTTCGTATGACTCGTGCTCACCATCAGCAAGTAGATAGAAACTAGCTAAAAAAGATCAACTCTATATTTACACATGATCCACTTTTCCCCAGTACAGAACTGCAAAATATCGCTCACTGCCAGAATCAAATTGTGATGTGAAGTGAACCGGAGAAATGACGCGCACATGGCTTCCTATGCGTTTGCTTATGTACCATTTCAGCGGACCGAGAAACATCTGCACCGATACCAACAAACCGCGCCATCATAGCAGCATGAACAGCAGCACTGGCGCACATCGTCGTAGACAGTGTATAAATCATAAACACATATTGCCGTTGCTGGTAGCAAAGGCCAAAAGATTAAAAATGGAAACATTGTAGCATATTGCAGCTGCCAGGTGCGATTTGGCGTAAGTAGCTAGAGCAAGATAGCACGTCATATTTTGTTCTCATTCGGTGACCATCCAATCGAGGTGTACAGAAAATCTGGCCACGCCTACCAGTGATGGTGGTAGTCATGCAAGGTGAAATCATCGCAGAGTAGTTGCAGGCACCACTACAATGGCAGATACCGGCTCTGAATTCTATGTTATTTTGCAAGCACATCAATCTTGTGCAGGCAATCATGTGGCTGCAAGACAAAAATTTGATCAATTTCGGTCAATTAGTAGTGTACGAAAGTCGACACGAAACGATTTCGAAATCATTGCGATTATTACATTTCCAAATACGAGTTAAGCTGAACTGCTTGATTATTATCGTGATCAACATGAACACAAATATTCAAACCTATGGATTTGTCTGCTTTGTAAATATAAACCATTTATAAAGGACTCAACCCATGGATGATTATATCACTCAATTTTAATCTGTTCACAGCTTATTACATTACTAACTAAACGGAAACGGAAGTGATTGCAGGTTCACGTCATACCATTTTTTTTAACCAACTGTTATAATAAATGACAATACGATAATTTGCACTTAACTCTAAAATAATTTTGCAACCGAGTTCATAACTTTAAGAAACTTAATTGGAGTGCTTAAAAGTAAGAACGGAGATTTGTTTTTCATTTTAAACTAATCCGTACGAAGTTGGTGAAAATATTCGAATCAGTAACAATTCTTATTGTTCGAATAGTGCAAAAATTTGAATAAATAAATATGAGCTTAGACTATATTTTATAGTTTACAGTGAATACACTGAAGGCTTGTATAATGTGGATTTCTTAAAGCCGGTATTCGTTTTATCACCTCTGTCATAACATATGCTTTCTTCGATTAACTTGTTAATATAATGCGAAATAGTTTTCCAATAAGTCCTCTAGGCATTTGAAGCGATTTCAGCTGGTAGAAATATCAATTTGTGATTTTAATATCAGATGCAATGAAAGGAATGCTTCCGAACTGATTGTGGTAAAACCCGTTTTTTTGGATAAAACATACTGACGGCCAAGATTCAATGATTTCCTGGATTGGTAGGCCAAATGTAAAGTAAAACATCCAAACCAATGAGAATTCGATCATTGACCCTATCTATTGTGATGCATAAATATTGCACTAACCTGCATAAAACCTGTCAATTTTAAAGAACTATGATCGCAGAATACCTTAAGATAAATTATTTTTTAACGTTTCGTCCTCGACTCATCATTTCATAGCAATTCATGTTGAACTGATACGCTACCGCGCACAGATAAAGTCACACTTTGTTATTCTATCCGCTCAACTTTGACGAATGAATTTGAGTAAACACTTTTGGTTCCAGTTATATAATCATATAAGTGACGTTGATACAGTTTGAATGGCATTTGGTGGTTTCCTGCGTTAGCAGAGATATAATCGCATAAGTGACGTTTTTGACAATCCGCTGCTTTTCCTATCCGCAAAATTGTGTCTGAGATAATTCAATCGATTTCACCAATCGTGAGTTTGTTTGAATGCTCTGATATTGTTACAGATCGTGTTTATATGTTTCATAACGACTACATCCCGTTCCGAAGCAATAACCGTATAAGTGACGTTGCCAACAAAGCGCAATTATCTTTAACTGCATAATGATCTCAGCGACGGCTCAACCGATTAGAAAATTTGCAAAAAACCCTCGCAAAAAAATATCGTGAAAAAACTTAAAATAGTTTATAAAGTGTCTTTATAGAAGATGATTCTTATAAGTTTGCTTTTCGAAAATGAAGTCACAGAAATATTACAAAAGTAATTTTATTTTCAACTAGATCGATCAAGTTACTCTCACTATTCAGTGATGTTTTTCTCTTTAGAATTGTTGAAAATCCGATTTGTGGTCGGAGTCCTCTTGTGTTATATACCGTTCGACTTAGCTCAACGAGATCAGTTTCTGCATCTGTTTGTCTGTTTGTGCGTCTTTCACGATCAATTTTCTTGCAATTGACTGAACCGATTTCAACAGTCTTAGACTGGTTTGAAAGCTACATCATTTATCAAAATTAAATGGCCGCTCAATTTTTTTCGGACATGCTCAAGAAAATTTCGAAAATAATATTTAAGAGCTATTATCGGATTATTTAATAAATTTAATTGTTTTCAATATATTTACGGTTCGTCTTTGACTCATTAGTGCATAGCAGTTCAAATTGAACTGCTTAATGCAAAACTCGGCAGTTTAATTTTGAACCGCTAAGCAGACGTAGAGTTTCTGCTATTTGCTAGTTGCTAGTTAAATTTGAACTGCTATGCACTGATGAGTCAAAGACGAAACGTAAACATATTGAAAACGGTTATGTGCCCCAACACAAAATTTGGCTAACCCCTGAATGAAATTTAAATGGCTGAAGATGAACTGGCGTACCCGATAGACCGCACTTTTTCTCAGAGATGCCTTCCCTGATTAGAACAAACTGGAGCTCATACAAATGTATCATTATTAGAAAACTTTATAGAATAAACGGCCAATTTTTTAAGTCACACTTCTGTGAATTATCCGAAATTTGATTATTGAGTCGGCCTAAATTTGTGCTTAAAATTAGCTCTATGAAAAAAATGTTATAATGAGACTAATTGAATGATAATAGAAATGCAATTTCATACCAGTAATTTTTAAGACAATCCCACTTAATTGTTGACCACAGATACGCAATAAGTTGTCTACTCTGATAATCAAATTCAAGGTCAACCCGCAGTAGGCTGATCCGACCTACCCGACTCCGACTTTTTTTTTGCTTCGGGTACTACTGAGCTGCACATTAGATATTATCGAATAAGCAATGTCCTAAGCCCGAACCCGACCCTGGTACGAATACCCGAAAACCGGTCAAGTTTTTTATCCCAAGCCCGACCCGTATCCGTTTAAAATGAAAAAATCGAAACCCGTACCCGACCCGAACCCGACAAACATTTTTTTTTCTAAATTCAAATCCGACCCGTCTCGTCGTCTCTTCATGCATATGCAACTGTATGGATTAGAGATGGTATTTGTACACGAAACCCGACCTGAACCCGATCACGACGGGTATTGGTAGGGTTCGTTCACAGTTAAAGATATATTTGTCGGGTTCGGGCCGGGTCTCAAGTAGCAAGCAAGTTTATGTTATACTGGTTAAAACAAGGTGACAGCAGTGTTTCTTTATAACATAAACATTGACTGCCCATACTCGCATATCAGTCCCATATCGATTTTTGCCAATATTGAATTAGCTTGCGGAATGAAATCTATCCTCAATATATTCTCAGAAATTGCAATAAAAGTTGAGGGTTTGTTCAGTAAAATGTGAAAAAAATATCAACTCATGTCTGTCCCATATGCAAAATACCCACATATCAGTCCCATTCAGTGCAAATTTCAATAATTTCATTTATTGCAATATTGGAATAGCAAGGGTATATTACCGATATTTCAAGTAATAATACCATGATTTAGCATTAGGTAGCACAATAAATCAAAAAATTCAGATTCAGCATGGATATTCTTAGGTGTTTTAGTTCTCATGACATTATTTTAATTATCGTCGTTTTAAACGCAAATTGAGATTTTAATCACTCATTACCCTGTAATGTCGAAACTGCAAATCGTATCGAATTTCAATCTTAACGTGTGACACTTTAGAGTTTTTCGTACTTCCAGAGCCGGTATTCAGGAACTAGCATAACCCTAAATGATTCGAATGACCATAAATTAATACGTCAAACAATTTACATCTTCTATATCGGTATGAATTTTAAAAACTCATCATCTGTAATTCCAGAATCGGATAAAATTCTCCAATTTGGTATGGGACCTTAAGTCCATTAATTTGAATTTTTGTTTTTGAAGTTCGAAGGCCTTTTTGAGAAAATGATTGAGCTTTGAGAAACGATTGGATGCTGGAACCGGAATTCGAAAATCGGTGTAGCCGAAATCAGTTAAATTAACCTGAGGAGTGTGTAGACATCTTTGAGAAATTGTAGTGCGAATTAAAATTTGGGGGTACATTCCGAATCCAGAAACGAAAAACGCTTTAATTGCAATAAATTTATTTGGTAATCGACTATCCAAATCTGATAACCCGATAATCCTCATTAATTTATGTGAAATGGACATTTTTATAATAATCACCCTGTTTCTCCTAAACCAGAAGTCGGATCTGACTAAAAAGTAAGATGTTTTATAGGATTTTAAGACCTCTCATTTGAATCATAGATGATTCTTAGATTTCATTTGAATCATAGATCGGTTCAGCCATCTACGAGAAAAATGAATTGCATTATTTTAATTTCGTTTCACATATCATCCTGTGGTTCCGCAATCAGAAGTTGGATCCAAATGTAATTCGGGAGCCTTGTTTGGGAGTATACTACTTTTCACATGAATCTGAGTTGGTAGAAAACGGTTTAGCCATCTCCGAGGAAATTGAGTGAAATTATTTGTCACACACGCATTTGATCTCGACGAACTGAGTCGAATAGTATATGGAAGTTATGTTCTTCCAGCATTTATTGCTGTAATTAGTTTAAATCAATATAATTATGGAATTGATTTCAATTCGAAAATGCTGCCATCATCTGGTTTACATATGCCATATTCGAACGATTATGTTGCCAAAAACGAACCGTGCTAAAATCGGTCCGAGGGAAATTGTGATGAAAAAGGATGCTGTACACAGTCTTTTTGGTACTTAGAAACAATTGTATGTAACAGTATAATAAAACGTGTTTCACGTTGCTCCCAAGCATTGCGTTGTCATACAGCGCTCAAAACTTCTACTGCAAGAATAGGGGGAAAAGTTGCTTATACAAAAATGTCCATATCTCCGTTGAAAATGGACGGATTTTAACAATCTATGGCTTGTTGGATAGCTATTACCGTGTGGAATCTAAGTATAGACACATATTCTGTATTTAAGGTTAAATTTGACAGATACTGTCAAAAACTAAAAAAATTGACATAAAACTTCGTATAACTCAAAAAGTAAACATCCGATCTCAAAACCATTCAATAACGTTCTGGGTGACGGGGAGACCTTTCATTTGCGACTAGTTTGATCAAAATCGGTCCAGCCATCACTGAGATCTTGACCTCTCAGTTGACAACACACATACAGACAAACACACATACACACACACGGACATTTGTTCAGTTTGTCGAGCTGAATCGATTGGTATATGACATTCGGCCCTCCGGGCCTTGGAAATTTTTTCTAAAGTTTGAGCGAATTCTATACCTATATTTTATATTTATAAAAAAAAAGGTAAAAAAACCATAACTTTTCCCAAAACTACTATTTTGCGAAAATAATGAATGGCGAAAATAATCATAAACACGAAGAAAACAATATAGGAGTTGAACATCGATTGTGATAATATTATAGTTTTCATGATATATGAATTTAAAATAATGAGGAATCACTCTACTTGGAAAAATTTTGAGCATTCTGAACATAGGGTTATTTAGTTGTTTATTTTTCATATTTTCATAAACAGATTTTGATTGAAGGCGCATAATAAACCAGTTAATTAAAGCTGAATTCCGCTCGACAGTTTGAAAATCGTTGTGAAATTTATACCTTGCATTAAGTTTGTGATTTCAAGTACTCTACTGCCTTTTTATTGCTGATGGAAAAGTATTCTGGATTTATTCAATGTTTATAATGTCATTGATGACTAAGTTTCACCTAGTTTACTTGAAAACAAGTATTTTTCAAGTTATGGAAAGATAAGTGATTTCAATATAACTACAACTATTTTTAGCCGACTTAGCAACTGCGCTTTTTGAGTCACGCAAGTGGTTAGATGTTAGTAACAATCACTAAAATTTCTGGTTGCAAAACTAGTCACAAATAAGCTAGCGTAACAAACATTGTTACTAGGGTTACTTCGGGTACGGGCAAAAGTTTTTTTATGTGGATCACATCTTTATTTTCTATATAGGGGTGCAAATTAGTAACTCAAGGAAAAATACACGTAAAAATGTGGTCAGGTTTTAAACCCTTACAGCTCAGTATATTTTGTATCAATTATTAATATTATTTCATTATTTGATTGGAAATATTTCTAAGATTCGATTTGAATGCTCAAGCCACGTATTTTCAATTATAAATGATTGAAATTTTGATTAGTAGCGAGCAGTGTCCTATTTTGTCTGCTAAAAATCTCCGGCATACCAGATTTCCCTGCCATAGATGACAGTTTTGACGGAGTAAGCGATATATCAAAGGGAAAGCATCGCTCTGATTGCAATGCAAAAACGAAACTGTTGGAATCACGTGAATCTATAAATAGAAGCGAAATTATAACTAACGTTTCAGGCCTACGTGTAGCATGCTAGAGGTAGGTTATTGCTAGACAGCAAGACTGAAAGTGCCATAAAACGATTTGAAGCTTTAATTGGTATGCTCTGATCTTGTGTCATGCAAGTTCGGATGAAATTCCATGTTATGTCGTTTCGCCTGAGAAATTGACAACTACCCCAGGGTAAATTTTGAGTGCATAAGATTTATTTCTAATTTATATAAGATGAACTCGATTGATAACGAGAAAAAAATTATCGCTTTAACAGAAATCGCAGAATGGTAGAAATGGTAGAGAAACGCTATAAAAACAACTGCACAACAACACAAATTTGGCGAAGAGAAGCTTTTTTTTTTTTTTTAATAACTATTTATTGGAATATGAGTTAAAATTAAATTATTAAGATTTAAATTGGGTGTTCAGCCACAAGTGGTGACTTTTCAGCCCTGTTATATATATATATATATATATATATATATATATATATATATATATATATATATATATATATATATATATATATATATATATATATATATATATATATATATATATATATATATATATATATATATATATATATATATATATACATATATATATATATATATATATATATATATATATATATATATATATATATATATATATATATATATATATATATGATTTGGTTATTACCATGAAGACATCATTTGCTTCCGCAATTCTAAGATTTTTGTGTAGGGAAAATTCTAAACCTACTTGTATTGTGTAATGGGGAAAAGGAACTTATATACTAACTTACTAACTAATACAGAGAGCGAATCGATTCTATTGAAGATTGCATCGATTTTTGTCGGAATTTGCTTATTTGCTTATGCGTTTTCTTCCTGGTGGAACAACAGCTTGACCAAATTGGTACCGCATAAAGCATGGCTGGTCTGAAAATTTGTTTATAAATTAACAATTTGTTTTTTAGACAGAGCTTAGAATTTCTGTTTATAAGAGGATATGAACATTTAATATATTTATTACACTTTGCCTGGATTCCTTCAATGTGATCCTTGAAAGTGAGTTTTTTGTCATACGTTAAACCTAAGTATTTAGCTTGATCAGACCATGTCAATTCCAAGCCAATCAATTTGAGAATGTGATTATTGTTTGGTTTAAGAAAAGAAGCTCTTGGCTTGTGAGGAAAGATAATTAATTGCGTTTTTGCTGCATTTGGTTTAATTTTCCATTTTGACAGATAATCACTGAAAATATTTAAACTTCTTTGTAGGCGACTGCAGATCACTCTTAGATTTCTACCTGTGGCTAACAGATTTGTGTCGTCACAGAATAACGATTTCTGACAACCAACGGGTAGATTTGGAGCGAAGAGAAGCTTAAATATCGATATCCGTATCGCAAGCGTGTACAAACATATAATTGCATACATTTGGGCTATTGATATAATTTCGTCTGCTATAAAACAAATACAAATCACGACAAATAGAGTCTATATTCTGGGCTCGCGTGTTTGGTGCTGGTTCCTAATAAAGTTCAATTTAAGCAGACTCTCGTGCATTTGCGGATTCAAAAGTGTGGCGATTAATTGAAAATGTCGATCATTAGAAATTTTGGTTGCCTTGTTCCACATCAATGGCTCGAACAACCCCATGGGGCTGATCCTTGTAGTTTTTATTTCCGATCGGGTACGGGTCGGATTTGGGTTTGAAAAAAAAATGGTTACCACACCATCTCTAGTATGCTGTGCTGTCGGCCTAGTGTCACTTTTTGCCTTAGGCACACTTTCTGGTCGGTATCTCAATTTTGGCGCGTTAAATGTTAACTTTGCTACGTTGAAAGTGTAGACGAGAAATTTAACATAACCGAACATCAAAAATAAAGTTAAATCGTACGATCTTGTCTGCCAGCTGCCTGCGACAAAACGTGGTTTAACATACCCCGTGCAGTCATGAAATCATATGACCTTTTTCGTTCAGTTTAAAGCTGCACTCCCAGATCAATCAGCCTAAAAATCTGTCTGCCCTAGATGAGCAATGTAATATAGTTTAGTAAGGAACTAACTATTATTATTCCTTGTAACGCGTATATTGAAAACTTTAGTCGATGTGACTTCCAATTTCCAAAAGTTGCTATCGCAGCAACCATCGGTTTTCTCCGCTTTTGTAATAAGTTATATTTTCGGTTCATCATTCAACACATCAACTGATAACGCAATTCACCATGGATGAGAATGACCCTGATCGGCACCTGCGTCAAATCTATCAGGTGGTAGGAGTTTCTACCGTCATCGACAGCGTAGCACAGCTCGTTAAACGTCGGCGAGGAAGTCCACCGAAAATTACCAAAGAACAAGAACTTCAGCAGCAGCTGGAACGTGCCAAAGATGCCCGGGCTGGAAGGTTAAACTCGATCGGACCAAAACACCGTTTCATACTGGAAACGGCATCGCACATTTTGAATCTAGAACCAGAAATCCTCATCGATTGCGCTGCTGACAAGGACGAGTATGTTGGTCAGTTGGATCAACTTTTCGAAACCGACGGAATAAGATCGGTGCT
This sequence comes from Malaya genurostris, assembly GCF_030247185.1. Lineage (NCBI taxonomy): Eukaryota > Metazoa > Arthropoda > Insecta > Diptera > Culicidae > Malaya > Malaya genurostris. The sequence continues at coordinate 324,577,006 of NC_080571.1, read as the reverse complement.
GGTGTACTATGGAATGTACAATGCACCCGGAATGGATTCGGGTCGGTATAATCCGAAGCACAAACGACAGCAAAGTATGCAGTCCTTGATTACCAACGGAACCGTTGAGAAAGTGACTGTTCTTAATGTCGGTTCCTACAGACACACAAATGCTCGATCGATTGATATTAAGAATCTAGGCGAGGTAAATTGCCACACCTTTGCAATTTTGAGTTGATTATGAGAAGTTTTTCATTTTCAGGATATTTATTTTTTAACAATTGCAATACCGGAAAAATCATCAATAATATTCACGCTAACTTCTCTATCGGAGAATGTGTTGAAACCGGCTCTGAATAGTATTAAAGACTACGGCTTTTGTACGGATCTTCAAAAAAGTTACTTTTTCCATGGTGTTGAAACATTTATAAAATTTCTAAAAAGTAAAATGTGCACTACCTGTTATGAGTTCTACGCTACCTAACAACACAATATATTTGTTTAAGGTACCGAGAAAGACATTTCCGAACGTATCATGTTTTCGGTGGATCACGATCTGTACAAGGGATTTCTTCTAACTGCGATTCAAATCGAGGAATCATCTCACGACAGGAACAAAGTGTATGCAGCAGAGCGATCCTTCGCTAGATGGATGCGACAGGTGCAGTTTGCACTTACCCAGGGTGATCAGATTCGACGCGATCCGTATGACGTAGGGCCACTGCACGAGTTAGAATACTGGCGGAGTATGCTTACCAAGTACACGTCAATCGCCGAATTCATCGAATCCAGACCTTTTCTCAACTATCAGCACTGTTTGAAGCTTTCCCGATCGAAACTTTTGAAAAAGTGGCGCTTGATGGATAACGAGGTTACGCGGAAACTGAACGAATCGCGTGAAAACGTGAAATACATTAGCTCAATCGAGCGTTTCTGGGATCCTCTATATCGTTGTGATCCGGAGGAGGTTTCAATGCATATTGCTAGTTTGCTAACCATCATACGACAAGTGTACAAAACCTCCAGTTTCTTCAACACATCGGAAAGGATCACAGGTTTACTGTCGAAGGTGACGAATCAAATTATCATGAATTGTCAACAGTATATGACGTGTCGAAAAACGAAAACTATCTATGAGCAAGAAAAGGAAGATGTTCTTGCCAAGATACGAGTCTGTAAAGATTTAGATATGTTGTATCGTTTTCATTACTATAAAACTATCAACGACATGGAAGAGAGTCCAGATGAGAACCCGTGGGATTGCTCCGATATGTATATTTTCGGAAAAATGGATACATTCAACGTGCGCCTAGACAAGATCCACAACATCATGGAGTTATATCTCAAGTATAAGATTATAGATGAGGTCGGAATTTCGGGAACCGAAAAATTTTCCAACCGCATCAAAAAGGCATACGATGTTATAGCTTCGAAAACATACGACCCACTGGTTCATCGGCAGCATCAATTCGACCATGATTACGACGTATTTTTAAAAGAAATTGAAGCATCCGAAATCGGACTACAACAATTTGTCAAAGAGATGCTCTCCGTAATTCCTACCATTGAGAGTCGCCTGCTAGTGCTGAATCGGTTCGAAAAACTTCAACTTGACTGCTTGTGTCTGGACCGACGGTATCTGGACATCGCCATTATGCTGGAGAAACAGATCTTTGAAATTAAAGATTATTACAACGAAAATCGAGCAAATCCACCGATCGTTTGGTGCGTTCCAAATAGTGTCGGGCGCATTATGTGGGCTCGATACTTATTTCGCAAAATGGATGACACGATCAAGGTGATCAAAACACGTGGCTGTGTGATCCAGCATAAGAAAGCGCAGCTCTGCGTTAAGTATTACAACTACTTATGTGAGGTGCTGCTGCACTATGAAATGTTACACCACCGAGCATGGTGGGACTTTGTTGAACAGGCGTTGATAAATTTAGAGGCACCGATCTATACTAAAAATTCTCAAACCAATTGGTTGGAAGTTAATTTTCATCCTTTTCTAAGACAAACAATAAAGGAAGCGGAAACTATCCTAAAATGGAAACTAGCGGCACCTGAGTTTGCCGTTTTACTGGTTCTACAGAAGGATAACCTGTATAACGCATTCGAACGAGTAAAAGATTTAATGTTGCGAAACAATCGAGTGAGGTTAAGTATTCCAACAATATTTTTGCCTCTGATGAGAACGATGCTGATCAAACTAGAGGAAGCGTTCCTTCCAGGGTTAACTACTGTCACTTGGATGTCGTTAAATTTGAAAGATTACTTAAACCAGCTTGAACAGGTAAGGTTCGACTGAACTACAGTATAATTTTAAACAGAACTAATAAAACTGTTGAAGGTGATTATATCCGCTGAAATTTTCGTCAAAGATGTCAACGATATCCGCGAAGCGAGGATAGAAGATATCCTGTATTCGTTCGCCAACACAGATTTACTTGTCTTACCGGTGGAAGCGGTAACACCTCCGGCATTTATGGATATGAATATAAAATACAGACAATCAATTGGTAAGTTTGATTTTTCCGGTCTCTTTGATATGTCTAAATGCTTCAAATATCAGTAAACTACCCAATGCAAAGTGCTCTCAACTCACAAGCCAGCTGTATTTTGTTCGAATGCTGATCTGAAATGATTTTTAGTTTCAATATGATTGCCATGTAATAGTCTCCACGCTGACAATCTCCAGCGAAATCTATGGGACAAATTCCACGAACGGAACGTAATACTAGGATTTTCGTTTTTTTTTCAGAAAAAATCTTAGAAAAAAAGTCTTTGGCCATGGAAAAAGCGACAATTGAACTTATAAATAAATTTGTCGAAAACATCCAAGTAGCGGATTTTGATGAAAAAGGAAACCGAAAGTTTCAGCTTCCGCTATTACAGCACAACGATGAGAATCGACGTCGTGAGGAAGCTCTGCCTATCGACAAGTACGATTGGATAAGTTTCGACAAAATATACAAGGCACTCGCATACCCATCTCCGGAAGCTCATCAAAAAGCCTGTAAGAAATTATAGGAATCTAATGATAACAATGTCGTGATTCATTCCTCATGTATTTCATTTAGTATTCCAAGACTACGCCGGACTCAACTACGACGTCACTCTACTTCACATTGACTGTATGGAGCTTTTCGCCTATTTCAACCATCGAATTATAGCCATCTTTGTGCGAATGGTAAAAACATCGTTGGAAAAGCTACGGTCACGGATTAAGCTAGTAAAGTAAGATAGCTCTAGGAAATGTCTACATATCCATTCTAATTTCTGTCTTTCTTATTAGTCTTCAAATGAACAAAGCTGCCGCTATGCGCGATATCAATCCACTTCTAATGACAGACATGGAACTTCAGGAAGAAGCTTGCGTCATAACGCCTTCGTTGGAGGGGATCCAGCGTAGCTTCCAGCGTGTTATCATGAATGTGGTGGAAACGTTTTACGCAGTAGCAACATGGGGTAGACAGGCAAAAACCGAAGCTCGGAAGATGCGACGTCCAGTGCTGGATGAAGTACGACATGAACGGTCCTGGTTCAGGACGATATCGGGACACAAAGAAGTTTCTCGAGTGATTCACGAGTTCGACGGTGGATTGCTCTTAGTACAACCGGACGTCGATTTGGAGCTAAGAAAAATGTACAACAAATACGAGTACCTCTGGAAGAATGATTTATTTGCTGTTTCACTGGAAGAAAAACCTGCTCTGTTTGAGAAAATTCAAAATGACCTGTCAACAATTGAATTTGTCACCCATGTTGGACCTATCGTGATACAGTCGGAGCAAGTTATCAAAGCAGTTTTGTTGAAATTTTTAGAATTCTATGTGAAAAGGATATCCGAAATAACAAACTTTATCACCGACCAAGATACCATACTAAAGCGAACGTTGAAGGACCTGGACGACATCAAAATGGCTATGGAGTGTTTACAAATTGTGCAGGACAATTTCACTTTTATCGACATTGATCTTGGGTTTATTGAGTCAACCTATGCAACACTTGCTGGATTTGATTTGGGGATAACTAAAGAAAACATAGATCATGTTTACGGATTGCGAGAGAGCTTCAAACTGATGAGCAAAAAAGTAGAGACGGTGGAAAACGATATTATAGCACTACAAGTGCCACTGCAACGAGAGCTTGCAGAAGGTGTCGCTGAATTCGTCGAAGAAATCACAGAATTCGACCAAGAGTTTGAGACTAAGGGACCAATGGAGGAAGGTATTTCCGCTAAAGAAGCTAGCGACCGTGTGTTGATGTTTCAAGGAAGATTTGACGAGTTGTGGCGTAAATTTGAAATGTACGCCAGCGGAGAAGCGTTTCTGGGTCTTAAAGTTAATGACTATCCAATTCTTCACAAACGAAAGAAAGAATTTAATCTGTTGAATAAACTATACTCGTTGTATTTACAAGTAATGCGCAGTATTGACGAATATTATGAGACACCATGGTCAGAAGTCGATATAGAAAAGATAAACAACGAATTAACAGATTTTCAGAATCGCTGCAGAAAACTTCCCAAAGGTATGAAAGATTGGTTGGCGTATATCGACCTGAAGAAAAAAATCGACGATTTCAATGACAGCTGTCCCCTACTCGAATTGATGTGTAACGAAGCCATGAAGGATCGCCATTGGGAAAAACTGGAGAATCTCTTGGGTTGCAAGTTTGAAGTGGAATCACCTGACTTCACCTTGGGTCACGTAATGGAAGCTCCACTTCTGGAAAATAAAGATGACATCGAAGACATATGTATAGGAGCGGTAAAAGAGAACGATATTGATTCCAAGTTGCGACAAGTGATCGCAGAATGGTCAGCAGTTAGTTTGCAGTTTGCTAACTTCAAAAATCGTGGTGAACTTCTGATCAAAGCAGGAGAGACGGTTGAGGTGATATCACTGCTAGAGGACAGTATCATGGTCGTCAATTCATTGGCGTCGAATCGCTTCAATGCACACTTCAAAAAAGAGATTATGGTGTGGTTGCACAAGTTGGTTAATACCGGAGAAATTTTGGAGAAGTGGTTACAGGTGCAGAACTTGTGGATATATCTCGAAGCTGTTTTCGTCGGTGGTGATATATCGAAACAGCTTCCGCAGGATGCTAAACGATTCGCCGGTATTGACAAAACCTGGGTTAGAATCATGTTTCGGGCAAGAGACAATCCCAATGCAGTTGAATGTTGCACCGGAGAAGATACCATGCAATACACATTAACTGCCTTGCTAGCACAGTTGGAATCGTGCCAGAAGTCTTTGACTGGTTACTTGGAATCGAAAAGATTATTGTTTCCAAGATTCTTTTTCATATCGGACCCGGTATTACTGGAAATCCTCGGTCAGAGCTCAGACCCTACTTCGATACAAGGTCACTTGTTGAGTATCTTTGACGCAGTGGCGAGGGTGGAATTCGAAGAGAAAACTTTCGGGAAAATCATATCATTGCTTTCGGATAATAAGGAGAAAGTTCCTCTTGGGCGACCCGTGTTTTGCACCGGTGGAGTGGAAATATGGTTAGGTCGATTACTGACGGAAATGCAGGATACAATTCGAGATATTTTGGCAGCTATGGCGCAATGCTTGGCAAGTGCTGATTTTAATTTTATTACCGGTTTTCAAGGTTTCTGCGGCCAAGCAGGTTTAGTTGGGGTTCAGCTGTTGTGGACACGGGATGCAGAAATCGCTCTCCGAAAATGTCGAACGGATAAAAACATAATGCGCAAAACAAATCAAAGATTCTTAGATTTACTTAATAGTTTGATTGAGCTGACGGTGAAAGATTTGACCATTTTGGAGAGGATTCGTTTTGAAACTATGGTGACAATTCATGTCCATCAGAGAGATATTTTCGATGATCTGGTACGGTTCAAAATACGAACACAACTAGATTTTGAATGGCAGAAACAGGCTCGGTTCTACTACATTGAAGAGACGGACGATGTGATTGTCAAAATAACGGATGTCGACTTCATATACCAAAACGAGTACTTAGGTGTGACAGAGCGATTAGCGATCACACCGTTGACGGATCGATGCTATATTACACTAGCCCAAGCTATTGGTATGTCCATGGGAGGTGCTCCAGCAGGACCTGCTGGAACTGGTAAAACAGAAACAACCAAAGATATGGGACGTGCTCTTGGAAAGCTTGTGGTAGTTTTCAATTGTTCGGATCAAATGGATTTCCGTGGGTTGGGTCGAATTTACAAAGGGCTGGCTCAATCCGGATCATGGGGTTGTTTCGATGAATTCAACCGAATCGAACTTCCAGTGCTGTCTGTTGCCGCACAGCAGATTTAGTGAGTATTCCTAGTAGCTGTAAACATAGGGTACTGAACTTAACCACAAGTAATTCGCTTCCAGTATTGTTCTGTCCGCTAGGAAGGAAAAAAAGACTGAGTTTATCTTCAGTGACGGTGATAGGGTGTCCTTAAATCCTGAATTCGGATTATTCATCACCATGAACCCAGGATACGCTGGACGACAAGAACTACCGGAAAATCTCAAAATCATGTTTCGGTAAATTTTCTGTAACATTTATGAAACCAGTTTGATTCAATGTAAATATTTTAGTTCGGTAGCTATGATGGTGCCCGATCGACAAATCATTATGCGAGTTAAACTTGCTAGCTGTGGCTTCAAGGAAAACGTCATCCTAGCTCGAAAGTTTTTCACGTTGTACAAACTATGCGAAGAACAACTGTCCAAACAAGTTCACTATGATTTTGGTCTGCGAAATATTCTTTCGGTTCTGCGAACGTTAGGCGCTCAAAAACGTGCAAATCCAAACGACACAGAAGAAACCATTGTAATGCGAGTTCTACGTGATATGAACGTTTCCAAGCTGGTTGATGAGGATGAGCCCCTGTTCATATCGTTGATTGAAGATCTGTTCCCGGGAATTAAGCTGAGCACTTCGAGTTATAAAGATCTTCAGCGAGCCATCGGCAATAGTGCGGAGGCATTAGGCCTTATAAATCATCCCGAATGGAACCTAAAAGTAATCCAGTTGTATGAGACCTCGCTTGTGCGTCACGGTTTGATGACTTTGGGTCCAACTGGGGCAGGAAAGACACGGTGTATCCACACATTGCTTAAAAGCTTCACCGAGCTTGGTATGCCTCACAAGGAAATTCGTATGAATCCAAAGGCGATAACGGCTCCGCAGATGTTTGGGAGACTGGACGTATCAACTAATGATTGGACGGATGGAATTTTTTCTACTTTGTGGCGGAGAACATTGAAAATTAAGAAAACCGAATATGTTTGGCTTATTCTGGATGGACCCGTTGATGCTGTTTGGATTGAAAATCTCAACTCCGTGTTAGATGATAACAAAACGCTAACATTAGCTAATGGTGACCGTATTACCATGGCAGCGAATGCTAAACTAGTGTTTGAGCCGGACAACGTCGATAACGCATCACCTGCTACAGTCAGTCGAATGGGTATGGTATTTATGAGTGCATCAGTTCTTAAATGGGAACCTATTTTGAATGGTTGGCTCAAAACAAAATCACCCGACATTGCTGACACTTTGAGGAAATACTTCCAGAAAATTTACGATGACCTACACAGTTTTGTGCAAACGAAACTCACAGCGAAAATGAAAATTCTAGAATCCATTTATATACGACAATGCTGCGACATTCTAGAGGGTTTACTAGTACCCAAAGAAGAGGGAGCTCAGATCGATTTTTCTGATAAACATTTGGAGCGGCTTTTCCTATTCTCACTAATGTGGTCTTTGGGAGCCGTTCTTGAGCTAGAAGATCGAGAAGCAATGGGAGAATTCATTGCAAAACATCCTTCGAAAATGAAGTGGCCTAAACTGCAACCGGGGGAAACCATTTTTGAATATTTGGTCTCACCAGAAGGTAGTTGGCAGCATTGGAACAATCGAGTGGAAGAATACATCTATCCAAGTGATAGCATACCGGAATATTCCAGCATTTTGGTACCCAACGTTGATAATGTGCGAACCGCGTATTTAATCGATCTCATTGCCAAACAATCCAAGGCTGTACTTCTTATTGGAGAGCAAGGTACGGCCAAAACGGTAATGATTAAAGGCTACATGTTGAACTATGATCCGGAGTTCCATCTGTCGAAAAGTTTCAATTTTTCATCCGCCACGACTCCGAACATGTTCCAACGGATCATTGAGTCTTACGTTGAGAAAAGAGTTGGGACAACTTATGGACCCCCGCAGCAGCGTAGAATGTCAATCTTCATTGATGACATCAACATGCCAGTTGTGAACGAATGGGGTGATCAGGTGACCAATGAAATCGTTAGACAGCTCATGGAAAACGTTGGATTCTACTCGCTTGATAAACCGGGTGATTTTCTTACTATCCTGGATATTCAACTACTTGCAGCCATGATACATCCAGGCGGTGGTAGAAACGATATACCGCCCAGACTCAAACGACAGTTTTGTGTTTTCAACTGTGCGATTCCAAGCAACAATTCTATGGATAAAATTTTCGGCATTCTTGGTGAAGGTTATTACTGTGAATCGCGGTTCAACGCGACTGTAGTTGGCTTCATTCCTAAACTGATTCCATTGACGAGGAAGCTATGGCAAGCAACCAAGACTAAAATGTTGCCAACACCAGCAAAGTTTCATTATGTGTTCAACCTTAGAGATCTTTCTCGCATATGGCAGGGAATGTTGACGATCAAGTCAGAAGAGTGTGAAACGATTCAGACGGTTTTGAACGTAAGTAATTTTTTATACAATTGATACTCTGTCGGAAACATCCATCGTTTGCAGTTGTGGCGACATGAATGCAGCCGTGTCATCGCTGATCGGTTTACCAATTTCGCTGATCGCATTTGGTTTGTGGATATGATGAAGCAACTAGCAGAAACCTTGCTGGATACCGCAGACATAGAATATTATCAGGATGATGAGACCTTTTTCGTTGATTTTTTGCGTGATGCTCCGGACCCAACCGGAGAAGAAGCAGAAGACGTCAGCTTGGAGGCCCCGAAATTGTACGAAGAGATTCCTAGTTTTGAAGAAACAACTGCGCGCGTTAAAATGTTCATGGAGCAGTTCAACGAACAGATTCGTGGAGCAGCAATGGATCTCGTGTTCTTCCGTGATGCACTGATACACTTGATGATTATTTCCAGAATTATTCGAACACCGGGAGGAAATGCGCTTTTAGTAGGAGTCGGAGGATCTGGGAAACAAAGTTTAACCAGACTGGCCTCATTCATTGCGGGTTACAAATGTTACCAGATTACCTTGACAAGATCATACAATATAAATAACTTGCTGGATGACCTGCGGTACCTCTACCGGGTAGCAGGTTTTGAAGGCCAAGGTATATCGTTTATTTTTACGGATAACGAAATTAAAGACGAAGGTTTCCTTGAATACATAAATAACGTGCTAAGCTCAGGGGAAATCGCAAATCTATTTCCAAAGGATGATTTAGGTGAGTAAACATAAACTTTCAGAAATATACGGTGTATGAATTGACCATTTCACATATAGATCAAATGATGAACGACTTAATCCCGGTTATGAAGAAGGTAGCTCCAAGGCGTATTCCATCGCAGGACAACTTGTATGATTTCTTCATATCTCGAGCCCGAGCCAATTTACACATTGTGTTGTGCTTCTCTCCGGTCAGTTATACAGTGAACATTACCAGCAACAATATCTAATAGCTATTTTCTGGTTTAAATGGTTTCCGATAGGTGGGTGAAAAGTTCCGAAATCGGTCTCTTAAGTTCCCTGGTTTGATATCTGGTTGCACGATTGATTGGTTCCAACGTTGGCCCGAAGATGCTTTAGTTGCCGTATCGAATCACTTCCTCAAAGACTACAACATCGTTTGCAAGCCAGAAGTCAAACGCGATCTAATCGAAATAATGGCTTACGTACAGGACAAAGTAGCAGAGGTTTGCCTGGAATATTTCGAACGATTTCGACGGCAAGCTCATGTAACTCCAAAATCGTTTCTTTCCTTCCTCGAAGGCTACAAAGTGATCTATAAAGATAAGCACGATAACATAGCTGTCCTGGCTAGTAGAATGCAAACTGGTCTGGTTAAATTGATAGAAGCGGCTGCCTCAGTAGACGTACTCAGAGTTGAATTGGAAGAGAAAGAAAAGGACATCATTTTGGCGACTCAAGCTGCCGAGATTGTGTTGGCATCGGTTACAAAATCTCAGAACGATGCGGAAATCGTCAAAGCAGAAGTGTTGGTTGTGAAAAATAAAGCCGATGTTTTGGTAGAACAAATCGCAGCAGAAACCGCTATTGCCGAGGAAAAACTGGAAGCTGCACGTCCGGCTCTTGAAGCTGCAGAAGCTGCATTGAAAACCGTCACACCCGCGGACATCGCCACGGTTCGGAAACTCGGCAAACCACCATATCTGATTACGTTGATTATGGATGTAGTGTTGATTTTATTCCGAAGACGAATGGCTCCCACTAAACCCGATCCCGAGCGGCAATTTATGTTTGCCTCTTGGGATGCTTCACTCAAAGTCATGGCCGATACAGGATTCCTAAACAAAATCATTCGCTACCAAGCCGATTTGATCAACGCTGAAACCGTGGATTTGATGATTCCGTATTTCAAGTATCCATTGTACACATTCGAAGCTGCCAAGGCTGCTTGTGGTAATGTAGCAGGTTTATTGCAATGGACAACTGCGATGGCCAAATTTTATGATGTGAATAAAGATGTTCTACCATTGAAAGCAAACCTAGCAAGACAGCAAAAGAAACTAGATCAAGCCACTGTACAACGCCAGGAAGCAGAACTGCTTCTTATGGCCAAAGAGGCCGAGTTGGCGTTGGTACAAAAAGAATTTAACGATGCAATGGCGAAAAAGCAAGCCGTATTGGATGACGCGAAAGTGTGCCAAGATAAAATGGATGCAGCTTCTGCATTAATTAACGGATTGGCAGATGAAAGAATACGCTGGACGGAGCAATTGTCTCAATTTAAAAGTGAAACTGATCGCCTTGTCGGAGACGTTTTGATTTTAACCGGGTTTCTTTCTTATACTGGACCATTCAATCAAGAGTATCGAATGGTGTTGCAAAGGTCATGGCAACGCGAGTTACAGAACAGAAAGATTCCGGTGTCTCTGAATATCAGCATTATGGAGAACTTGACAGATGATGCCACCGTCGGCGAATGGAACCTACAAGGGTTACCGAATGACGAACTGTCAATACAGAATGGTATTATTGTTACCAAAGCGGCTCGGTATCCTTTGCTGATCGATCCACAATCTCAGGGTAAAATTTGGATCAAAAACAAAGAGAAAGAATTCGGACTAATCGTAACATCACTAGAACACCGATTCTTCAGAAATCATATTGAGGATTGCGTTTCACAGGGAGTTCCACTGTTAATCGAGGACGTTGGTGAAGAATTGGATCCAATTTTAGACAATATTTTGGAGAAAAATTTTATTAGGATAGGAAACACGTACAAGGTTAAGATTGGCGACAAGGAAGTTGATGTTCATTCCAGTTTCCGTCTGTATATAACTACAAAGCTCCCAAATCCATTGTATACTCCGGAGATCTCTGCACGAACGTCAATCATTGATTTTACCGTTACGATCAAAGGACTGGAAGATCAGTTGTTAGGTCGAGTAATTTTAACCGAGAAAAAAGAATTGGAATCGGAAAGGACAAATCTAATAAAAGATGTAACTTCCAACCGAAGAAAAATGCAAGAGCTAGAGACTAATTTGCTGCATAAGTTGTCAACGACGCAAGGCAGTTTGGTGGACGACGTTACTGTAATTGCCGTTTTGAATACCAGCAAAACAACATCAATTGAAGTTCGTGAGAAATTGAAAATAGCACGAGAAACGGAAACCAAAATCAACAAGGCTCGCGAAGAGTACAGACCTGTCGCCACCAGGGGTAGCGTGCTTTACTTTTTAATTTGCAGCATGTCGATGGTGAACTGCATGTACCAAACCTCACTGGTTCAATTCCTGGAGCGTTTCGACATTTCAATGGCACGATCAGACAAACATATTGTCACTTCGCGAAGAATCAATAACATCATCGAGTATCTGACATACGACATATTCCAGTATATCTGTAGAGGTCTCTACGAAGTTCACAAATACCTGTTCGTACTTTTGATGGCACTGAATATTGATTTAGAGAAGAAGAAAATCACACACCAAGAGTTCCAAACATTCATAAAAGGAGGTGCTGCTTTAGACATCAATACCTGCCCTGAAAAACCCTTCAAATGGATCGTCGATACTGCGTGGTTGAACTTGGTTCAACTGTCATCACTTCATCAGTTCAATGAAATTTTAGATAATGTGGGTTTTAATGAGAAGGGGTGGAAAAATTGGTTCTCGAAAGAGGCTCCCGAAGAAGAAATCATTCCAGACGGTTATCAAAATATGGATGCTTTCCGAAAATTGTTGCTTATTCGTGCGTGGTGTCCGGATCGAACGCTGTCTCAAAGTAGAAAATACCTAGCAATGTCACTAGGGGAACGATTCGCCGATCCTGTGATCATCAACTACGATGTAATGTTGGAAGAGAGTAGACCACTGACGCCGCTTGTTTGTTTCCTTTCGATGGGGTCAGATCCAACGCCCAGCATTGAAGCACTTGCCAAAAAGAATGCTATCAAATGTCGTTCGATTTCTATGGGACAAGGCCAGGAAGTTCATGCTAGGAAACTTATTGACGCCTCTTTAGAGGAAGGTTCATGGGTGCTGCTTCAGAACTGTCACTTAGGCTTAGAATACGTGCACGAGTTGATGCTGTTAATCATGGAGTTGGAGAAAACGGGAACAGGTTTTCATCCAGATTTTCGCGTATGGGTCACCACAGAGCCGCACCCTCAGTTTTCGATTACCTTCTTGCAGATGTCAATCAAATTCACAAATGAACCTCCATCCGGTGTGAAAGCGGGATTGAAGCGAACTTATGGTTCAATGACAATCGAAATGTTTGAATACAGCGAATCGCAGTTCTATGTACCGTTGATCTTTGCCACATCATTTCTACACACAGTTGTCCAGGAACGTAGAAAATTCGGTCCACTCGGGTGGAATATTCCATATGAATTCAATTCTGCTGATTGGTTGGCCAGCTGTATGTTTGTCCAGAACCATCTGGAAGATTTGGATCCAAAACGAGGTATAAGCTGGAAAACCGTTCGCTACATGCTAGGAGAAGTACAGTATGGAGGCCGCGTTACCGACGACTACGACAAACGGCTGTTGAATACGTTTGCCAAAGTTTGGTTCTCGGATATGATGTTTCTGGAGGAGTTCAGGTTTTTCCGAGAGTACAGAATCATGAAGTTCAAGTCGCTCGAAGAGTACATGGAAGCCATCGAGCAGATGTCGCTGATTGATCCTCCCCAAGTGTACGGATTACATGCCAATGCTGACATTACATATCAAAGCAATACCACAAAGGAAATTTTAGACACGATTGTGTCCATTCAACCGAAAGGTAGTTGTTTTTCTAGTTGATTTCTGTTTAGTATAGCAACCCTTAAAAATATCTCTTTGTTGTAGAGTCCTCCGGCGGTGGCGGGGAAACACGAGAAGCGACAGTAGCACGTTTAGTCAATGATATGCTGTTAAAAGTTCCTATCCCATATGATCCGTACGCTGTCAAGGAACGACTTAAGATCATGGGTCATTTGGGTTCTATGAACATTTTCCTACGACAGGAGATCGATCGAATTCAAAGGGTTAGTGTTGCCCATTTAGATATCAATTAAACTTCGTTACAGAGATTTATCGGTTTTCAATGTTACAGATTATCCTGTTGGTTCGGACAACGTTGAAGGATCTTTTGTTGGCAATCGATGGAATTATTATTATGAACGAACAACTACGAGATGCCTTGGACAACATTTATGACGCCCGAGTGCCAGATGTTTGGAAACGTGGTAGCTGGGCATCCTCAACGCTTGGTTTTTGGTTCACGGAACTCATAGAACGCAACAACCAGTTCTGCACATGGTGCTTCAAAGGACGTCCGAGTATGTTTTGGATGACCGGATTCTTTAATCCGCAAGGATTTCTAACTGCTATGCGACAGGAAGTGGCGAGAGCTCACAAAGGATGGGCTCTGGATGTCGTCACACTTCACAATGATGTAACCAAAATGGCAACGGAGGAGTGCAAACAGGCTCCGAATGAAGGAGTTTTTGTTTACGGCCTATATTTGGACGGGGCCGGATGGGACAGAAGAAACAATCGATTGCAGGAATCCATCAATAAAGTACTATACACGGCGATGCCAGTAGTTCACATCTACGCAATCAACTCAACGGCCGCTAAGGATCCAAAGTTGTATGAGGTGAATTAGAATTAGTTCAGATATTTCGTATAGTATTTAAAATTAATGTTCAATAATTTTTCAGTGCCCCGTCTACAAAAAGGCCAACCGCACTGATCTGAATTACATCACACCACTTTGGTTACCAACGGTTAAATCACCCGATCACTGGATTTTGCGTGGTGTGGCCTTGCTGTGTGATATAAAATGAAAATTGGGTGTGTATTTATTTTCTGTTATAATCACTATTGTATTCGTTCCACATCAATAAATTCCGTTCAACAAAACCTATCTGCTATAAATTTTTTTCCACGGCGAAATGACATGACATTGATGAGATGACAAAGAATTTTGACACACACACACCCATTTACTGTTGGAAAATGCAGTATTTACAGTATTTTTCTTTCGAAGAAAACCATTCACATCGATAGAGAATCAATCCTATTACACTTTACTCACGCCCAAGTACCTGGCCACGACCCCAGGCATGCCGGAAACTGAATCCATTGCCTTGCGGTTGCTGTTGTGGATTTGCTGCCCGCTGTCCAACCGGAGGCACACCAAAACCATGTACACCTCCAGTAACATCCGGAATGATTCGTTTGCTGTTATTTAGCAGATGAAGAGAAGGATAAGAATATTGATTTTTGTTTATTCCAGTATACTCACATGACAGCGGGAGTTTCAAGTAGACTTGAGCCACCCAGTTCCTGTGGGTAGATGAACTTGAGGAAATAATACGCATGACCTACCAGGATGCCGACAATAGAGAAAATGCTTCTGCAAGAGAAGATTCAATAAATCAATTTGAGAAGGTTCCAGCGATTTCAAATAGTATCAATTTCCTACGTTAGAAACCACTTTTTGAAAACTTACCCCGATGAAAGAATCAAATTCATTCCTAATAAAACCCAAGGCAGATACATGGCCTTGAAACGAGTTCCAAACCAAAAATTGACAATCACGTCTTTGTTGAGCTTGCACCATACGTATAGAACAGATAGAACCATCGGGTCCATCAGGATCTTATAAAAAAAATGATATACATTAAAAACAACTGCAAATCCTAATGATACATGAAAATCATAACTTACCGGGAGGTCTACAAGCAACCCAATAATAACGCACAGAATCCAGTTGAAGCATAACATATAAAAATAGTCTCCAGGTTTCTGTTTAAAATGGTCCGTCTCTAACCTAAGTGAGTAGTTATACAGAAAGAAGCAGTTCAGCATGAAATGAAACCCAGTTGCAGGGTTGAGTGGGTAGAAAAATACAGCTGTCATCGGTCTCCATAACTAGAAAAAAAAGTAGAATGTTTCAGCGAATTACAAGCCAACCGCTAGGAATATTGTCTTTACCTGTAGTTGCCGGAAGAGAGGGTATTGTTGAAGGATTAGATACTGTGGTGGAAGAATTCCAAAACGAGCCAATAAACTGATTCCAACGGTGGCCGACAACCAGATGCGAGTGAAGATCGGAACTTGTTTGTACCATGTTTGAATATCACTCATTTTATCAAGACTTCCAGTTCAATTTGAAGCAATGAAAGGATGCCTCTAGGGGTAAACGTTCAGATATAAAATTCAACAGCGTTCAAACTATTTCACTAGGTTTTTCAATGATTTATAAGCAATAACTAAAAATTTTGCGAGGTTTATTTTGACTCCAAGATAATACGTGTACGACGATGATATGCAAGTGTGAAGCAAACTTCAAATGACAGCTAAAATAGGCGATAAAAATACAGAAGGGACGATTTCGTAGTACTAGAATCTGCTGTCGTGTAAGATGATACAGTAGAGGTGTAAACATTCGTAATATGAATTATTTATTATATTTTTAGTCAATCTTCGCGATAAACCTGTTTGCGTTTGGTAAACTCTATTATGTCGTAGAGCTTTGTATGCTTAGTTTTATTAATAAAAGCAAAAATATGCACAGTAAAAATAGTATAACTTGAAAACTTTTTTATATTCATTTTGCTCAATAAGGTAAATCTAAAATGTATTACAAGTTTATAATACTCTTTGCTAAGAGTGTATTGTCCTGATATTTTTTTAGTAAGCAGATAGAAAAAATCCGTTGTACATAACATCAGTTCTGTTTAATTTACTTATTGTTTTGAAATGTATCGTAATCTCCTAAGAGTTTTCCTCTCATCTGGTACCAGTTTGACGAAAAGGTCAGTGACTACGGTATCCGTGTCAAGAGAAATTGTTCCCGTAGATCTGTCTTACAACACATACGACAATATATCTAGCCCAACTTTCGGATCACCTGTGCTAATTCTTCACGGCCTATTTGGTTCAAAGTTCAACTGGAACAGTTTATCCAAGGCATTTCATCTTAAGACAAAACCCACTAGAAAGGTATCATCCATGAAACAGTTTGTTTGCAAAGATCATCATTTACAACTCGTTGGTAGATCTATTCGATAGACGCACGAAACCATGGAGAAAGTCCACACACAGATGCGCACTCTTATGAACACATGGTCGCTGATATGATAGAACTTCACAAAAAACTCAATACCGAAAAGGTATCTTTGATCGGTCACAGTATGGGAGGACGGACGGCTATGTTGTTAGCTTTGAAATACGTGAGTAATAAATTAGATTTATGCGAAAAAAGGGTGCTTAAATTTGATATCAATTTCAGCCTCACTTGATTGACCGTGTCGTAATTGTAGACATTTCTCCCACTACCGGTCTTGGAAGCAGTAACACCAACATCCCACTATTCTTACAATCTATGAAACTCATTCAAATCCCTGCTAGTCATTCGATTCATGAAGCTCGTAAAATAGCCGACCAGCAACTGGCTAAGATAATTGAAATTAAGTCGTTAAGAGATTTTCTTATCACAAATTTAGTTAAATCGGAGGAAGACGGCTCCTTTCGATGGAGAATTAATCTAGATACGTTGGAACGTGATTACGAACCAGGCGTTGCAAAGTTTCCCGACGTCGGTGGGGCGCGTTTCGAGGGCCCAACACTGTTCATCGCTGGAGGACGTTCGGATTATATAGAGTATGTAACCATGTGCAACCTTAACGCCTAATTAATATTCATACTTTCAGCAAATCTGATTACCCTGTTATAAAAAAGCTGTTCCCGAACTCGGAAGTAAAGGTGATAGAAGGAGCAGGACACTGGGTGCATAGTGAAAAATCGACTGAATTCGCCAATCTGGTGTTGAGCTTTTTAAATGAATCTTAATTGTAAATTTTAAGTGATAGTTTCAACGACAGAATCGTGTATTGGCTCTACCCGCCAAGTTTTTAGCATTGTAAATATAGACTCAGCTTATGAAAGCATCGAACAGCGATATACTCGATACCAATAGTAGCACATGTCGGAACAAGTTGTCGTACGCCACGTCAGTAACTTCAACACAAGGATAAAAAAATGTTCTGCAAATAGCATTAACTTCTCGTCTGTTGAGAAGTTTATGTTGAACTGCAAGATGGCATTAAAGTTCAACATAAACTGACTCGCGAGTCGGAAGTCGAGCACTACAAATAGGCTAACCCCCAAAAAATTCCAAAGAATAGTAGATAATCAGTTTTGTTTTTTTTACGAACAAGTTTCTTCATTTATTAGTTTACTTCAGTTATTTTGCAGTCTCCTATGTTTCAAATAGGGTCGGACCAACTACAAACTTCCCACATTTCAATTGGACGTCTGGTGTTTCGGCTGTTTCATTTATATTACAAATGATTTCGTGAATTATCTACAAGTTTTACTTTGTATTTCTCTTTTTTGACTTTGATTTAAATTATATTACGAATGAAAACAAAAACTAAGAAAAAAGATCTTTCGATTATACAGTTTCAAACATGCGTTTGCTTTCTAATCTTGTGTTGTTTTGTTTTTTTCCTTACGCCTAAATTAAATTACAAATTCATCTGGATTTTAGTTCTTTTTTTTTCTCGTTTTTAGCTCTTTTTATATAAATAATTTATCTAAAAACGCTTTAAATAAAGTCTCTGCCTTTTACTCTCGTTTGCTCTTGTTTTTTATTTTATTTCGAAACGTTTTATTTTTGTTTTCCAGAACGATCAGTGTCTAAATTTCTCTCACCATTGACATGAAAATAAGAATAATATTCTATATTTACAAAAATGTACAACCACAAACACACGCAAACATTCATGATTTCCGTCGTCGGAGACTCTACGAAAGGTGAATGATTTCTCTTGTTGTTCTTATATCATTACTATATTGTTTCATTCTATGGTGCGATCTAACCTCTACGCTTTACAATAAAATTGTTTATACATTTTTCATTGACTCCACCATTCCGGTATTATTTGTTCGCGATTATTCGTAGTCTAATCGAATACAATGCACTCCTTCTCGATTCGAACATCTATTTTGATGATTTTCCAATAAATTAAACACTCTCACATTCCTCACGTAGGACAAGTGACCACAACAAGATAGGTAAATCAGCGTATGTGTAATGTTGTATTGTTACACTACTGCGGCTTATTCCAAACTAGTTAAATATCTCATAAAACATCTTATGTCATCCCGGGTTCTAAGCTACCCAGGCTCCCAAATTACGCACTGTTAGGCGTTTTGCTCTTACTCAATCGCGTCAATCAAATGATGTTTGAGCGTCACTGCAAACACAATGAAGCATACACATCTCAATTAAGTCTCTATTGTTTCCCGAACATAAAACAGCTCGTCTGTTCTCGACTTTTAACCACACAAAACTTTACCTACATGTTAATATCTTTTTCTCTGCGTAATGTTTCCGTTGATTTTGACTCCGTAAAGGATAAAACATGACTCTTTTCTGACGTTCTTACATTTATTTCACAGTTCTTTCTTATTAATTTTTTTTTCTTCTATTTATTAGAGTTAAATATACTGGTATCGAAAAAAATTGTTTCTTTTGTTTTTGATGTATTTTACAATTGTTCCGATGATGAAAACAGATATATTGTTAGAATTCTACATCTACGGTGAATTGATGATAGCTGTTAGTTGAATGAGCGGGAAATGAATTTGAGAAGTTTGGACAAACAGCGACCACTAGGCTTTGCGATAATAAACAATACTGCGCAGGAGAGCTGCGGAAACGTTTCAATTCAGTGCAGAACCCAACGTATATCGGGTGTTTCACATTCATAGACGTTTGCATCATTCCCGTCGGGTAATTTTTTGTTTTTTCGATGCCATCAAGAATGTTTCTACTTCTGTGAAAGACTTGTCCGAATGAGGAACAAGCTAGGACCTACTCAATGGTATTCGCCGTCATTTGTGTCCTCGACACGGCGCATGTTGTGTATGATGTTTAATCATAGTCCATATCGCTGGCGTCACTTTCATCTTCCTCGGAACTGGAAATTTTTCGGCGCTTCTTCCGAGCACTTCGCGATGGCTGAGCCTTTCGTGCCGCGGAGGATGAGTTCGCCGTGGCTGTTCGAAGCGCCGACTTTGGCGTTCGAGTAACTTGTGTTGTACTAGAGCCGCTGGTTGTGGTGTTATGCACGTTATTGACATGGGCACCGTTCCCAGTGTCATTGGTGGCGGGTGTACTGTTGGCATTGTTGGCACCGGGTACGTCAGTAGTACCGGGTTGCTTCACGGGGGTAGTGATTGAGTTTGGTTCGGAACCCTTCGCTGGTAACCGATCGTCATCGTCCAGCAAGTCGGGATCATCCGGGTCGAGCCGTAGCATCAGCTGCTTGAACTGAAATAGCGGATTAAGATTGGTTAAACATCCATATTCATTAATGATCAGAATTAAATAAGTATTGCTTGGTTCCCGGTTCGATTAATACACTCGACGCTAAGTTTAATTAGCAGACAGCAAAGTGCAAAATGGCAGAAAACAAATGATTATGGTAGAAGTATCGGAAAATCTTGTGATATTCAAATTGAATTTATTGTACTTTAAGCTATAGACAAAACTTTTATTGTTATGAAATCATATATAAGTCAAATTGACGCACAGAATAAATGAGTATTACTTTGAAATCGAACACGCTATTTACGTTAAACCCAACGAGAAAGCCCATATATCTATTGATGACCGGTTTCGAATTAGTGCTTACACCTCCCGCGACAGTAGCAGAATGGAACGGCTGCAGGACCACTACTGAACGTTTTTTTTTAATTCATAGGGCCGTACCAAGCGGGATTTACAACAGAAGTACCCCAAAAGTGTCGCGAATACAACACATGTTCGAGTATCTTCTTCTTCTTCTTCTTCTTTTCTATGTGCCACCGCTGTTGACAGCAGTAGCAAAGGGCAATGGCACAGCCGTGAGGCTATATTGCCAGCGATATTGTTTTGAGTCGGGTGGACTTTCGTTTTTCTGACTGGCATCTCTGGTCATAATGACAAGTAGGCTGAAAATTCTTATGATTGTCTTTATATGGTGCTGTTGATTTCGCGTAGAAAGCTGGTTACATTTTGTAAAAGTTTGCAGTCTTGTTTGTTGTATATTTGATAAATATTCCTGTATTCATCTAATTTGTATTTTCGTCTTATAGTGGTGTGTTTCACGCAAGAAAATATTACATGTTCAGAGTTATCTGTTTCGTTGCAATCATTACAGATACTGTGATCTGTTATTTTCATTTTATAGAGCCAGAAATTGGAGTAGTCGTGTCCAGATAATAATCTATTTAGTGTACGGACCTCGATATTGTTCAGCGGCAGTTTATGGTGCCAGGGTTTTTTAGGGATCGTGTTGCTTATTTGGAAGAATTTTCTTCCTTTTCCAAGTTCGGCAGTATAGTTGATATACCAATGCTGTGTTTCTGCATCGGTTATCGTGTCGAAGAATATCATCGCGTCATGAATTAAAAATTTGTTTTCACAGATTCTATCACTGATGATGCCCGCTTTCGCCAATTGATCGGCCATCTCGTTCCCATTTAATCCCGTATGTCCGGGAATCCATTGTAGTGATGTTCCGGTTTTCGCAGCCTTTTGCAGGAGCTGATCTATAACGAAATCCCGCCGTGTGTTGTTTTTGTTGCTTGTTATTATATCGCATCCGGACTTTGAATCCGTCAGGATTACCGCTCCTGTAATAGAGTTCCTTTCAATGTACTGTAGTGCTACGTATATAGCTTCAATTTCGGCAGAAACAATGCATACACTGTGCAGTAACCGTAGACTCATTCTTATATTTCTCGATTCGTGATATATGCCAATGCCGCAGGTTTCTCCGTTGCTGGATGCATCAGTGTAGAATAGTTGACTTTTGTTATATTTTCCATGAATCAGGGCTAGAGAGAGCTGTTTGAGAATTTTTACGTTTGTTGTTTTCTTAGGCCATGGCTCATCGTTCAAGGTGGAGGAAATTTGCACTTCTTCGTATCGTCTGTCACTTTTTGTCTCGTAAGACATATTCTGGAATACGTGTTCAAAACGTTGGAATGTTCTTTCTGTAAGTGAAACTTTGGTTGTATCGTGCGTGTTCAATTGCTTTAGTTGGTTCCATACTGGCGATCTAGCATAGCAGTGTTTGACCAGTTGACGTCCAACTATCTTTGTCCTTCTGAACGGCAAGGGCTGTTGTGCTGATATTGACTGCAATGTGTTCAGTGGTGTTGTTTTCGTGCAACCGGTTATTTTCCTTAGACATGCATTATTAATTGTTTCTATTTTTTTCAGGTTTGAGGTGCTAGCCGATCCGTAGATGCTTACACCGTATTCGATGAACCCTCTGAAGAGCGTGCTGTATACTAATGCGAGTGTTTCAGGGTGGCTGCCAAATTTTAGTCCACTGATTATTTTTACTATGTTTAGTCTTTCCGCTAGTTTGCGAAGGAGTCCACGAATGTGTGGGCCATATCGCAATGACTTATCTAGTGTGATGCCTAAATAAGGATGCATTCGTACAGTTTCAATTTTGTTGTTTTCCACACTTATGTTCATTTCTTTTGGACTGTTGTTGAAAACTATCACCTTAGTTTTTTGTACGTTGATGGACAGGTTTAGGTTTTTGGCCTTTTCAACGAAGACATCCAAGTATTGCTGGCCACGTGACTCTATTTCTTCAGTGTTGCGTCCTTCTATAATGACTGCAAAATCGTCAGCATATTGCACAAGCACAACGCCTTCTACTTTTATGCTATGTAACGTCTTTGTATATAAGTTGAACATTGTGGGCGATAACACATCTCCTTGTGGTAACCCTTGGCTTACATAACGTTTTAGATTGTGTTTGCCGACTCGTAGTTGGATAGGTCTGTTAACCAAAAATGCAATCATCCAGCTGGCGAATTCTGGTGGGATGTTATTGTTCAATAGCTCTTGTTCTAGCAATTCTATCTTCACAGCATTGAATGCGTTGCTGAGGTCTATGAATACTACCGCTGCTATGTGATTGTCGCGTTTTATTTGCATAATTTTGTTGGTGACATATTCTATACAACTATTCGTGGACCTCCCCTTGCGGAAACCGTAGGATAGTTCCGGTAGTATGGATTTTTTGTCGAGATGCTGTTGTAGTTTGTTTAGTATGGCTGCGTTGAGCATTTTCAACCCACAGTTGACGAGCGAGATAGGCCGCGTACCATCTACCGTTTCAGGATTTTTTCCTGGTTTGGGAATGGCAACGATTTTTATGGTTCGCATTTCCTCAGTTATCAAATTTGTTCTCCACATGTGGTTCATGTCACGAATAATGTTGTTCCGAACTTCGGTATTTAGCACTTTAAGAGAGTTGTAAGAAATACTATCGGGTCCAGGTGATGAGTTCACTTTAGCTGCAAGGAAGTTTATCCAGAACTCTGTGTTGATTATGTCATAATTCGGTCGGTAAAAAGGCATTAAATCCAAAGCGATCTCCCTTGGAAAATGTTTGTCTAAGAATTGTTGTGCTAATGCGGGATCGTCGTGGACAAGAATATTCTGTATTGTTTTCTTTTTTCCATTCAAGCGCTTCAGATTCTCCCAGACCGTTTTAAGGGGTGTTCGAGGATCGAAACTACTCACAAATTCCTCAAATCGTTTTTTTGAAGACTCTTTCTTTAATATTTTGAACTTGGCTTCCGTTCTTTTGAAAACTAGGAGTTCTGTTAGCCCTCCCGTTCTGTTGAATGCGCTCCTGGCTAGCCGCTTGGCTTGCCAGGCCTCTTCGACCTCGTCTGTCCACCAAAACTTGGGATTGTATCTATTTTTTTGCTTCGAGTTTTTGAGTATATTTTTAGAGGTGGCCTGCAGTTCTTGGAAGTTTACTACCGTTAATGCGCTGATTTCTTGGAAAGCCTTTTGAACTTTTTTCTGATTCACGAAATTTTGTTTTTTAATAGGTTTTGTTAGGTGAATGTTGGTTTCTATCACCATATGCTTGCTGCCTATGCTATAGTCAAGTATTTTCATGGATGTGTTGAGAAGTAGTTGAGGGGTGACTAAGACGAGATCAATGGTGGAAGGTGACTTTCCTAATTCAGTTGGTATGAAGGTTGGCTGACCATCATTAAGCAGGATGATATTTTCTTCATTTATTAGTTCAAATAACGCAGTTCCTTTATTATCAGAATGTTTTGGATCCCATGAGACGTGATGTGAATTAAAATCACCTCCCACAATTACTTTGTCAAACCTCATCAGCTTATGAAAGATATTTTTGAGATTTTCTTTTAGTTCTAAGTGAAATATGTTTGGAGCGACGTATATCGACACCAGGATCAGATCATTGTTGGCAATTTTTCTTGCGACTGCTTGAGTCTTAGGGAAACTTGGAACTTCTATAATGCACGTTTTTAGCTCTTTATTGATAATTAGTCCGGCACCTCCGTAACCATCATCCCTAGAATTCAGGTACGTATGGAACCCTGGCACCCTATATTTTACATTTTCGTGTTCCGTTTTTGTCCAGCACTCCGAGACGAATGCTGCATCATATTTTTCATTGATTAGCGTTCTAGTCAATTCGTCTTTATGTTTTTCAAGGCTTTGGATGTTTAATTGCAAGAATTTAAGGTTGTACTCTGACATGTATACTTACTGCTTGTTGATTGCACCCTTCGACCAATCTAACCTGCTTGGTCTTGTATCGGGTCTGTCTCGGGAACGAGACCTGTCTTTCATCTGATTCAATGTACGCTGTTGGTTGTTACTCGCTACTGTTTTCGTGCCATTTCCACTTTTAATTGTTCGAGTATCCATCTGTTCTTCAATTTTTTCCTTTTGCTGTTCCTCAATTGTTCGAGCCCATTTTTCGAAATCGTCGACACGAAATTTATTGAACAACGCTACGCCGTTCTGTTGCTCATCTCTCTCCATTTTCTTCTTTTTATCTATGTTCGTTTTTTCTTGAGTCTTGGAACTGGCCTCGTTTATGGGACGCTTGTTCTGTGCTTTGTACAGTTTTTGATTGATAGGTTTATGTGATCCATTGACCATCTTCGCATAGCTTTCCGCGATAGTGGGGAACTCGTCGGTGTTATCTAAGATGTCGTATCGATTTTGTGTTAATATTGGGTTCTGCTCTTTTGCCTCAACGTAGGTGAGTGTGGTCTTTGCCATTATAGATTTGATGTTTTTTTGACGGATCCTTTCAGGGCAATTTTCATCAGATGTTTTGTGGCCGTCGTTGTCTCTGCAGTATAGACATTTTGTTTTTTTCTGACAGTGCTCGTACTCTGTTTCATCGTGCTGGAGAGAGCAATTTCCGCATCGTTTTTTGGAGCGGCAGTTATCTGTTTTATGATTATACCGTAAGCAATTGAGGCATATGATGGGTTTGTTTATGGATGGTCTCACTTTATTTATGCAACAGTACAGTCGAACTTCGAAAGGTAATTTGCTGGTACGAAAAACTATGCTAACTCGATGGGTTGGTATCTTATTTCCTGCTTCAAAGCGGTGTAATCAGTTGATTGCGAGGATGGGGTATTCGCTGCTGATATTTTCTAAAATTTCTTCCAGTTCCATATCAACTGGAACACCCGCTACTACTCCGGTTACTGATATAAAACTGCGCGGTATGTAAACTTTGTAGTTGCATTCTTTTAGAAGAGAATCTGCCTGCATCTTGTTCGCTGTTTTATAATCTTTCAGAAAAACAAGTATCTTGTTGCGACCCAGAGCTCGCATGTTCTCGATGCTTCTTTTGTATTCGTCCTGTTTACAAAGCAATCTTCCCAGGGATAACTTATTAATCCTTTGTTGACCGTTGTCGTCATTCTTTATCTGGACAATCACTCTGTATGGATATACGTCATGTTCATTGTATTCGTATACAGTATATGTTTTCGATCTCTGCCCCTTGTCGGGTGGATCGGACATTTTGAGGTTAGATTTTCCCTTTTTCTTTCACACTCTTAAAAAATGCAATTTTTACGCGTAATTCAACAAATATCACTGTTTAACCGTATATGCTTTCAATTTATACAATTTTTCCTATTTTGAAGGATTCCGTATAATGTAAAAATAACTGTTTTCCGAAGCGAATCGCGACAACACGTTATCCGAAATTTGCCACTCAACCGGAAGTGATGTTCGAGTATCTGAGACGCCCTCTAGTTCCTTCGAATCTCGCAGAGAATTACGGCAAGGTGAAGGACTCTCATGTCTTTTGTTTATATTGCTTTGAAAGGTGTAATTCGAAGAGCAAAGATCAACACCAGTAGTAGGATCTTCCAAAAGTATGTAGAGCTTTTTTAGTTTCGTTTATATTGTTACACGTAACTTTTAAGAGGATGATGGAAACATGCATCGGACTAAAAGCCGAAGTTAGGCGAATCGGGCGGGCTTTAAATGCATCGAAGTTAAAATACATGACAACAAGAAGCTTTAGAGGAAAAAAAACTATTGATCGAGAAACACATAAACCAAATCGAAACAATTTCAAATCAGTGTCTGGGTAGTGTCTCTCACCGAAATGATTCAATCAATAAATCAGCAAAATTTATCAAAGTTGCGGTGATTATATATGAAATATGATATTATTTAACAGCTCTGTTGAACATATTCGGTTCAATTAGGCTGTTTCTTCATGTGTTTCACTCGCAAGGTATTTTCGTTGCCAAAACGGGTTCAAGTTCCGTATCTGCGGTGACTTATTTGCAGATTTTCATTTTGATTTGTCAGTCTTTCTCATTAGATACGAGAAAAAAATGTTAAAAGCGTACAGCATCGCACGAAATTGACCATGTAAAGAAAACTCAGCAGACCGGTTATTCTATATAGCCCCGAGTCCAGGATTATATGAGAAACCTTAATGTTTTCGATAGTAGGGTGCTTCGGAGCATCTTTTGCGGAGTGCAAATAAAAGACGAAATGAGAAGACGTATAAACCACGAATTGCAACAACTGTTTGAACAACCACCTATATCATTCGCACAGCAAAAATTGGACGACTACATGGAAATAATTATTGAATCTGAACCAGCTGAAACAAGAAGAAGAGGAGCCTAGCGAGCAAAGTGGATCGAGTTGGCCATTTAAAATGGAAACTTGGGGCAACCCAATAACTTTTGACAGAATTGTCAGATCGACCAATGACATACCGCGTTGGAAGCGTCATTTCAAGACAATTTTACCATGGAGCAGTACTGTACTGAAATGAACAGCGACTTTTGTGTAATGTTTGTGCGGATATGGTGATTGGTTCCTATTTCGATGATTAATTGATAAATGATTTTACGATGTCCATTGTTCGTGAAATTTTTTTGTATGGCTACAGGTTTCAACAGGACGGTGCAACATGCCGTACAGTTCGACTAACAATCGATTTGTTAGGACCATTGTTCCCCGGAAGAGTATATCGAAAAACGACCCCCGAGATCACACGGTTTGACACCAGCAGATTTTTGTCGTGAATACGACTTACTTTACTACGGGGTGCCTTTTCAAAATTAGCCATATGGAAGAATGGGCAGAACTTAATCGTGAACATCTCGACTTGTATTAAGGGCAGCAACATAATTCATTCGCCATTTCATAAAAAAATATGATTGGGAATTTGAAAACAACGCAAAAAACACTTTACTTTTGCTTGACTTTTTCGCGCAAGGACGACGATTTTGAGGTAGTCAGGCACATATCTTCATCTGAATGCGTATAGAAGGGGAACCGTGGTCGAAAATTGATCATTTCTTTTTGTGTGTTGGATGGAAGCAGACGTCGTGAGAATGATTTATTATTTGCTTTCCGGTCGTCGAGGGAGCGATGTCATCAACCAGCAGCGACGGAGAGTGCACCTTCTGCGTGGTAAAAACCTCACACGCACAGGTAGCAACTCTCATTCGCTTTCCGATCATCAAGCCGAGACTCTGAGTCTGCTATTAGTTCTAAATTTAGTCAATGAACTCAGGTCCAGTTCCTTATTCCAGAATTCTTCTGTTCGATTCTTTTTAGAATCATAATAATACTCCCAAAGAATTATGTGACATTTTACTGTACTCTATGCAACCCATTTTGGTAGTCCATGCGAGAAATCGTCTTCAAGCTTCAGAGCTTAGTTCCGGAATATGGGTTTAGAATTCAGAGCCTGCATGATACACTGGGTTCTGGAAAAAGATTCCGGAACTGATTTCAGTTTCAAAATTGTAGTCTACTAAAATCCAACTGAATTCTGAGTCTGTTCTAAGTTCTGAATTTAGTTCTTGAGCTCAGGTCCAGTTCCTAATTCCAGAATTCTTCAAATCGGTTCTTTTGTCCTGAATACGACTTACACTGAGGTATTTTTATGCGATTTTTTATGCGACTTTTTTATTCGAATTTTCAGAGTTAAGCATTTTTTTATGCGAAGTTTCAGAGTTATGCGGTTTTTTATGCGAATTTTCTGAGTTATGCGGTTTCCCTTCTGCGGTTTTTTTATGTGAAGTTGTAGAGTTATGCGGTTTTTTATGCGAATTTTCAGAGCTATGCGGTTTTTTCATGCGGTACGTAAACTCGCAAAAAAAAATTCAGTGTACTTTACTATGGAACGCCTTTTCAAAATTTACCCTGTACAAGAATGGGCAGATCTTTACCACGAATATCTTTTGATGTACTTAACCCAACAACATATTGTTTTCTACAAGCTATCGGTAATATGATTGGGAATTCGTGAGTAAATTTTCAACTTCGTGAAAAAACCCTAAAAATAATTGAAAAACAAAGTTTTCTAAAATTTTGAAAAAAATTCATCACGCTTGCTTCTTTTTCGCATCCGGACGACGGTTTTGAGGTAGTCAGACACATATCAGAATCTACTGAACAAATAGAAAAAGGAAATCTTTGAATAAAAACTGTCCATTTCTTTTATTGCTACAGACGAAACTGGATGTCGAGGTGAGGTTCTCCCATTAACATCAGTAAGAACAAACCAAGTATAAAGCGTGAAACGCTCAGGTCGTCTTCTCATTTGGACTTCGGTTGTCAGGAGGAGCAGTCGGCAATGAAAGTAGACCTTTTGCGTGGTGTAAAGCCTCAAACGCTCAGGTCACAGAGCCAGTTTTCAGGATAATTTGATTAGCTTTGTGCAATTTTCGCAGTGCAAAATTCGCAACAGTGTTTAATATCTGAAAGAATTACAGAATGCCAGAAATTTATGCCTTCTGAATGCCAGAAATTTATCTCGTACGGCATTTTGATAACTTTTTTCACTGAAATATTCAAATCCGAAACGAAATGATTGCATTAGCATTAGCATTAGAGACCGCCCGTGTGTTGCTACTCCGTTATTGATCTGGACCAATTGAGATTGCAAAATGATTTTTTGAAGTAACATGTTTGGGAATAACACATTGTTTCATACTGTGCAAACTGTATTGAACCATGCATGCTGATCAATACCGACGCCGGCCACGTCCGAATGCAGATCTACTTGGGAGGGAAAGGATTGTTAGTTCGATGCATGTTGCTACTAAGAACCGAGGAATCCTCTGAATTCCCACATGCATCACAGGAGAGGATACTTTGTTAGTAAATGTTTTAATAATGTTATCATGTGTTTATTGCTCTGGGTAGCCGGCTACCAAGAATGTTTTAAAGTATTATCGTTTTATGTGTTACTTTGTGCTGGCAATATAATGCACGAAACAGTCAATCTCCGAAATTGACAAAACTCCGGACAGCCGGCTGTCGAGTATGCAGTCAATCGTTTATGCATCTACCTTTCGCGTTTTTTTAAGTCATGCAAAAAAAACACATTCCGATTGATAAAAAAAAGGTATCATCTCACTGCTAGGTGGATTAAGCACGTTTTTATAAATGAAACTACGTGATACAAAATAAACGAGCGAATAGGATTTAGACAAAAAAGTTGATTCATTGCATTGAAATATTCTAAACAGATATTATAAAATCATTTTAAATCACCAAACAAAGGTCAACAGATTTCACACGCGTCTTGATTCTTTATTATTTCCGATTCTTTATTATTTTTATTATTTGAATTGTTTATTGAAATTATTAATTGGTTATATTAGTTGATCTGGGCAGCCGGCTACCGAGAAAAATATTAATTTACTGTTTGCAATATTAATATCAAGTGTTTTTTACTATGTATTCAATATACCGATATATGTTATCTCTGTTATTAACTTTGTAATATAAACGGATTTGCGCAATGGTTGATTTTTATCATTCATTTTATAATCCTGAAAGACAATCAATAACATGGAAGAAGAAATCATTCCTAATAAAACTTTTCTCCGAAGCTAGACGGAAATTGATAGGTTGAATAAAGAGATGATTTAGAAAAATAGAGTAATCAGAAGTAAAACATTGAAAATATCTTATAACTGAAATGAAAAAGAAACTCCTGCAATTATCGCCTTTTACGACATGGAAGCAGGAACCCAGTGGATCTATTCTTGGTTCATTTTTTTCCGCCGGATTATACACGGCATCTAGGCTGGTACAGTCCGGAGAGAGCTAATAGGTACTATCAATCTCCTAGTGGACCCCAGCCCCTAAATCCGAAACGAAATGATTGACATAAAAATTCTGTATAGTTCTATTTAGAACAATAATTGTATACCCAAAGAATTATGCAAAATTTTCTTCACTATACTGTATACGGCCCATTTTTCAACCACTTGTAGTTTGTAGTAGAACTTCGTGCTGATTTGCTATATAAAATGCATAGCACCGACTTAGAAACCATTAAAGAAAGGTTCCTTTCAGAACCATCATCATTTTATCATAATGAACTATACTGGTTATTTCGTAATATTTAATTATGTGTCAGAATGTTTAATGTAACTAATCTGTACTTTAGTTTAGGAGTATCGTTTCAAATTGTAGTAGTGAAAAAGAGGAAAGCTTGCACAATGCACACAATCGATCAACTAATTGATATTCGAAAGTATAAAGAAAGAGTGTCAGTTTTATTCGTATTCACGGCATCCAGTTATGTCTCTGAAATCCAAGGTATACGCTGATAAGCCGAGAACCACAGCTCAACTCAAATGCAACATACGACGTGACATCACCATCATATCGACCGATACATTGGACAAAACTATGGAAAACGCCAAAAAAATGACACATTTTGTAATCAAGGCCAATTTGCGCGATATAATCTTCAAAAAATGTGCAGCTATCACATATCTCCTCGAACCAAAAAAAATTATAATCGAAATGAGAATAAATAAAAATGTTTTTTGTATTTTGTTGAGAAACAAATCTCGGTTGATTTTTCATTAGGGCGTATAAGCAAGTGACAGTTTCTCTTTAATCACTCTCTCTTTAGATTATTGTGATGTGATTAAAAAGATTTTCTTTGATATCACTATTCTGCTTGAAAGTCGAAAGTTTCGGGTATCATTTCATGCAAAGAGTTGAGTGATAAACGTGGAAACCGCTTAATAATTAATAGAAGAGAAAGTAAACAAAGAGAAACTGTCACTTGCTTATACGCCCTTTTGAGAAATTAACCGAGAAATGCTTCCACTTTAAAGGGCCCATCCTGTATGAAGTATACGTGCTTTTAGTTGCTAACGACGAGCTGCTATTGACCCCCTAAGGACACCTAACAGGACTATACGACTGTTTTACGCATGATTATCCCATATCCTATGGAGTTTTCTTTTTGCTATAGTTGCTAGGAAAGGTAAGGGAAACAAAAAAAAAAGAAAACAAATGTACTTACATCCAAATACCGCTGCACAAGCTCTGTTCTGGTTTTATCTTCCTGGACCCCTTCGGCCGATCGTTTCTCTTGAAGCAAAGCGATTGTTGCTTTTGGATCGAACATAGAGTTTGATCGTCGCTGCATTGCTTTATCGTAGATCTTACCCGTTTCCGATGGAGAGTATCGAGAAATTTTACTAAAAATTAAAGAGAAAATTAGATTTATCAACTTTAACACGTTTAACGTTTAATGGTTACCAGTCTGTGATGCCATAGATATCCTTCAAATGCTGCTTGAGTATTAACAGAAGCATGCATCCTTGTGCTGAGGTGATACAGTTCTGCAGTTCGGTTGTGTCCTCCGGTAGACGACCAAGGATTACATCCTGATCATCATCATCGTCATCCTCCAGTGGATTTGGCTCTGTTTGATTAGAAAAGTAAGTTAGATCATTACAAACTTCATTGTAACAGCGAAACAATTACTCTGATCGGGATTGTTCTCCGCGCCAGGCGGAGGCTTAAGTCCTTCCCGGAACGTGGCCAACAAATTAGTGCCGGTAACGGAAATTAGCACATCAATATGATGGATTATGTACAATGGTTCATCCTGCACCACATACGGAAAGTACGCTAGATTGTCCGCCAAATAGAGCATTTGTTTCAGCGAAATTTTTCCATCGTCGAATTGTTTCGTGATGGACTGCACTAGTGCCCGCCTCTGGGGTTTGGTATTACGTAACAAAGTGTATAAGAAACCGTTCATCGCAGTTGGTGGCTCCTGGGGGTCTTTGATTCTGAAAATTCGTCAAGTTATTGAATAGTTGAAACTTTACTGTGACGTTGATATGATTTACCTATAACCTCTAACTATACTACGGTCGTCATGCGTCTGTAGCAAGACTTGTAATTCATATGAGTACTGCATACCGGCGTGAGATTTCATATTAACAAAACCTGGATACTGCTTATCGATTTCCTGTAGATGACGATCGGCACTATGTGCAACCTGGAATTGTGCAAAATCGATATTTTTAATCTTATTCATCAAGAATTGAAAATCAACACAATACCTCTTTCTCCGGGTCCGTACTTAGGCATATTAAATAAGGAACTATTTGTACGGGATGTACCAGACCTTGCCGTAGCACGATCTCGACCACGCGCATCGCCCACATTCGAACACCAGTATCACGGTGCAAGAAACTTCGCAAAATTTCCTTGAGGTATATCTGAATCACCCTACTCGCCATACCAGATGATACGTCCCCCATTTCCTTCAAGTCCTCTGTTTGCGATTGTTTCGCCCCTGTTGACAAATCAGATAGTAAGGGTTATTTTAGAAACATTGTCTACATATCGTGAGCTTTTCTTGTATGTTAGCGACGCCTACAATTCCACACTTTTATAGGATTCCATTCAAATAACATAGGATGCTATTTAGAAATTCGGAAAAATTCTTCTAGTTTTGGTCGAAACCCTATGAAACTAAATATCTTTGTCATACTTTTAATAAACAAATAAACGCTTCGAAGTCATTTTGGATCAATACAAACTATGTGATGCAAATATTTCGACTGTTAAAGGTCTTCCTCGACTAAAAATAATGCACAATAATTCGGCGCAGGATACCACACTTACATTCTTTGTCATTCCGAACCATCTTGTTCTCCTCTTCCGTCAGATACATGAGAATATTCTTCAGCACGTTAATCTTCATGTCCGTCAGCACCGTTTCCTGTGTTAGCAGATAATTATAGTATTCTCGCAGTTCCGTTTTGGTCAGATATTCGTAGTTCTTCACACAGAAGTTACCCATCGACAGTAGGGTTTCCTTGCAGATTTCACTATGACTGCACGATAGAAAAAACGCCAATGTGTTGTAAACCTCTTCACAAATACTTGCCGGTAGCGCTCCTGCGAACAAAACAAGCACGGTACCACTTAAATAGTCGCACTCAAAAGAACCATTAACAACAAATACCTTGTGCATCCTCGCCTCCACCGTAGACAGCCGGTTGTTTGAAATCGAAATACCGCATAATCAATCCCACGGTGTAGATACTTCGCCGAAATTGTGGCCTGTATAACTGCTCAATCGGTACCGTCGGATCACTCATTATTTTTTCCTTGCTGGACACTAGGCCTTTGTAGTAAAATCTGTAACGGTTGAAAAATACAATTAGTCATGGCGTAAGAAACGAAATATAAATGAATCGACATACTTGGAGAAACAGTCTCGTATTAAGGTATAGTTCTTGGTAATTCTATTTACAACCGCCGACAGACAGGACACACAACTTAACACTACTGCCTGACTTTGTGTGACAACCAGCATCATCAGATGCGACTCCAGGTCAGCAAGGAAAATCTCGCTAGGATGCTCCATCAGAGGAACCACCTGTGAGGGGAAGAATAAAATCAGCTGATCAATCACCACCGAATCATTTAGTAGTATATAACCCAACCCACCTGTTCTAAAATTTCGGCTACACTACTGATAAACTTATAGTTTATAGCATTCTGGCAGCGTATATTAAGATACGGTTCCAGAGTCATCGCATGATTCACCAACAAATGCGGTTGTATTTTGGCGAAAAGGTGCAACGCAGTGATGCAACCGACAAGCTTTTTATTTTCTGAGCTTTCCAGTTTCATTGTCGCATCCACCAGGCCATCGACGATCTGCTGGCAAGCTTTGATTAGCGTTTTCGGTATTTCCTTTTTCGCCTTCGAATCTTCTTTGCTCTCTTTTGGTTCGAAAATCTGCAAAATCAAACATTTGTTATGGATTGAATTCGACATTTGATCGTTCAAAAATATCGAGAACTCACCGATTTCAGTAACGCATCAAAACCCTGAGTTCCTGTCTCATGGGACGAGCAAACGACATCGATAATCTGAGTAATTTTCCTATCCATGGCACCCTAAAACAAATCGTATTAAATCTTGATTTTCACGGAAATCTTAATTTTTACCCCACATACCTTATCGCTAGGATTGCACGGCGTAAACCACATCGTCATAAAAACATCCATCACAAGTTTCTGAATTCCTTCTTCATCGTTGACCCTTCGGATCATCTTCACACAAATGTCCGGAATCTTATCCTGTTCCGGATATTCGATGCAAATGTCGCGTAATATTTTGATAACCCGTTTTCTCACTGATACACCCGTATCCTGCAAAATAATTTTTTTTAATGGTCAATTCCCGTACACCTATGAATAGTTGACTTTTATACATACCAATATCCTCTGCGATATCATCTCATAATACTGATCAATTAAATCCGGATCGGAAAGAATATACTTTCCCACCAGATCCACCGCGGCTTCTCGCACCGAAATGGCAGTGTCAAGTAACTTCTGGTGTACTCCCATCTGCATATCCTTTCGAGCCAGTACCATCTGATCCACCTCCACGATATTGCCAAGACATTTCATGGCTCGCGTTCGTATCGCGACGACCGGTTCGCGTACGACAAGAATGATTTTCTGAAGGTATTTGTCGAAACTCTGGGAAAATGATCGCTTACTCGCTAGGTATTGGGCAATCAGATTCGCATTGTTGTAGTCGATGTAGGTTTTTATTTCGCTGACCGTGGCGTTCAGGCCACTTCCACCGAACGGACAGATTTGTGCTAGGTAATTAGTCTTCCGAATGTCCAGCAACCGGAAGATTTCACTGTTTAGCTCCTGATCCACATCAGGCTTTATTTCGTCGATGTCGGAGTCGTTTCCACCGCCATCGGACTCGTCGGATTCAGTGTGGTATTTTTTACGTTTTTTCGCCTGCTTCTTCCTGGACGCATATCCCTTTTCGCCATCGGCGATGCATTTCTTCCGTTGGATGATGTCTCGATACCATTGCGTGATGTAGAAGTGTCGTGCATGGTTCCACACGATGTTGCCTTCTTGTGCATTCGCTGCTAAAAAATCCAGCAGAATTTTTTGCAAAAATTCAGTCCTTTCCTCTTCCTCGTTCAACTGGAATTTGGAATTTTTTTGGTACTCATCCCCTTCCTTCTCCTGTTCGATTTTAATGTACTTTATGAGGGAATCCATCGTTCGTACTTTGCACCTAGATTCCACCGTGTCCTTCCGTAGGCGTGCGGCTACAATTCCGAGATATTCCAATGAAACCACTCGAATTGATTGCTCCACCCCTTTGTCGGACATCTTTTTTACCAACATTGTCCCTAGCAAACTAAGGAGCAGCTCCGATGCCGGCCATTCTGGTTTGTTAACTGTAGTTAACAGATCGTGGATGAAATTCTCGAACAAAGGACGAAAGTCCGTTTCGCTTGAGCGGCTTTTACACTTATCCAAGAAAGTCGCCAGAAAATTACCTCCAATACTTAGGGCCGTATCGTATTTTCCGATAATGAACAAATCGACGGACTTCGGGTTACTGCTATTGATCACAGCGTCGTTGTTTGCCTTTTTCGGGTTATTATCTCCAAAGGATTCCGGTAGTATGACGGCGCACTGAATCAACTGAAGTACCAAAGCAGTCATCATTTGAATATTACCCGCGTTATTGACAAGCTTGTACGGACGGAGATTCCGTTTCGAGTGCGGAAGACGATCGATCGACGAAAGAATGTCCGCGACAATGTTTCGCCGATGGTGTGAATACTTTTCATTTTGAAAAATTGATGTCACCAAATCGAGACACACAAACTGAAGCGTTTCAATGTTGTCTACGAAGAATGGCTCCACTCCAAGGGCAGACGCATGGATCACAATGGTATCCACAAAGTGGAATTTTTCGAACATTGTTACCAACAGTTTACCCAATTCTACAATTTTAGTGTACAATATCGATAAACCTTTCTGCTGGTAGCTCGGTATTTTTTTCGTTTTCTTCCCGTCAACTTTTTTCTTCGTTTCGACCGAATACACAGGATCGTAGGAGGGAAACACCGTTTCACGCAACTGGAATTGCACAAACTTGATTATCGCATCGATGTTGTCCTCTTGCAGAAACTTGGTATTCTTGCAAGTATAGATTGAACAAATCAACAGCGCTGCCTCCATAGCGTTGAGAATTTTTTCGATACAATCGTCTCCAACCAAATCATCCTGCAGTTCAGACCCACTGAGGTTTTTAGCAGAATGGATAGATCTCATTGCGTACGTTATCAGCAGGGTTAGTTTGTTCTCCGGAATAGCTTCGATCGCATTGCGAGCTTTCAGTTTAGCTGCCTCCGCCCCTATGCTACTCAACATGCTCGTGGCAATGCAATCTTGCTGCTCATCACCATCGTCTAAGCTGGGCGCTTCGGTTTCATCTAGCTGATCGAAAATTTTGTTCATGATCGACATAAACCTCTGGTAGGTATTCGTATTCATTAGTTCCTCTTTAGAAAGTTTTTTCACCACCGGAGCGACAACCCTTTCAACCCGTCTCAGTTTGGGCTTACTGAACATATCTTCCGGATCAGCCGCGTCATACTGTGCCCTTCGTTTCGCCAACAAACCAGTATACCGTCGTTCGTCTTCCTTCATTTTACTGAATATCATTTCATTGCTTTTCTTTACCAAACCAAGCCGCATTGCAGCTTTCGGTTCTGCTATCGAAAACTTCTTCAGACCTTCTTGCATCAATAGAAGATGTTCCTCGTTCAACCTTTCCATTCGAATTGAACATTTCTTCAGCGTTAAACTATCCACTTCGGTCAACTCCATCATTTTGCAGAGCTTTTTGAGATTGACTCGTTCAGGTTTCCTTACAGTAGGTTGCGTAGGTTGCGCTGTTTGCTGTTGTGGTTGAGGGGTGTTAGGAATTATCGGAGCGGTAGTCGTTGTTGGTGTCCTCATTAGAGCTCCCGTGACGCCAATGGAAGTTATCGGTGCCAGTGCTGGCTTCGGAGGAATTGCGTTTGCAACTCGCTGTAGCGCTCCGGAAACAGATATAGGCCTTTGGGCAGTGGATGTCGGAGTTCCTGGTGTAGCAGCAGGCGTTCGAGCTGACGTATCAAGTGGTCTGGGTTTGTATGGTGTAGTCACCTGCTGATTTACTTGCTGCACGGCAGGAGTAACGGCTTGAGTCTGCTGGGGGTCTTGCGGTTTACGCAGAGTGGTATGGGTTTGGTCGGTTTCGGGTGCAGTTGTACCTTGAGCGGGTGATGGCCTCCCTCGGGAATCCAGATGCTTGCTTTGTTGTTGTTGCAGATATTCACTATTGCGTGGAGCTGCCTCCGGAGTCTTCATGAGGTTATTTGGATGCTGCTGTAGGGTCTGCGGGTGAGGATACTGATGATTGTTTAAGGTACTGTTACCATTCTTCAACTGAGATTGCTCATTTGCAGCTGGACGAGATTGTTCTTTCGCAACCGCAACATAATGCTGATGCTGCTGAGGCTGCTGCTGCTGCTGCTGCATACTGTTGACCAAATGTTGCTGTGGGTGGTGCTGATTGGGGGAGGCACTATTTTTGTTTATCACATATTGATGCGGCTGAAGTGGCACTGGTTGCTGTTGATGCGTTATCTAAAAAATTCGATGTTAATTTAGTGAAAATTATTGGTCCTAATTGAATTTAGAGATACTAACCTGTTGCAACACAGGATGCGGCTGCTGCTGTGGTTGCTGGGGAACATGGTTGGGTAATTGGTGCTGTTGTGTGATCACTTGCCTCACAGGTCCTGATACTGGAAGTGCATTCGCGAGAGTACTACCGGTGGCCAATATTGGCTGTTGTGGCTGCTGAATTACAGTTCGATGTGGATCAACCGCTGTTCGCTGTTGTTGATGTTGAACCTGCATCTGTTGGTTTTGTATAACCGACTGGTGTGTCACAGAAACGTTTTGATTGTGTTGCTGTTGTTGTTGTTGTTGTTGCTGGTGTAACTGTTGTTGAAAAAGTTGCTGCTGTTGTTGAAGCTGGTGATTTTCTGAAGAGTTGGAGTAAGGAATATTTTGAAGGTTAATAACTTGCTGGCGAATGATGACTTTTGGGGGAGATGGTTGTTGTTGCTGTTGTGACTGCAGTTGTTGCTGTTGCTGCTGATGTTGAAAGGGAAGGTTGGTGGGAATAGGATGGCTCAGGTGCGCTAATTGAACCGTCGTTTGTTGCGGTTGTTGCTGCTGCTGAACGACCACTGGTGGGTGATTGGGATGGTGGATGGTAATTGGGGGCTGACTGAATACAATTTGCTGCTGATGCTGCGGCGAATGCGTCTGCAGAAACTGATTTGTGTAAAACTGCGACTGCTGCTGTTGCTGTTGTTGTTGTTGCGCTTGCAACGGCTGATGGTGTGTTTGTATGGAAGAGTAGTGTTCGCTTGAGAAATTAAAAACTTGGGCTTGTGATGTAGATACTAGAAAAAAGAAAAGAACAAACGAACTAATAAAAGTCGGTCCGAGAAAGTGGGGACCTCAAAAGCAAGTAAGCGGTTGGTGGGTGGCTGTTACAAATGCTTGTAATTAGTCAAAACAAAATGAAATATTAGTGACATACTTATTAAAAGCTTGTGATCGATGTTTTGAAGATCGCTAATTGTGAAAACCGCTAAATTTTACTCTTGCTGTAAATCTGCAAATGTGACATGCATACAATTTTGGTATTCTCTAGATTTAGGAAACAACAGTCTAAAGTACAGGAGATTCAACAGTAGATTAGTCATTTCTAAGACAGTTTATATTTTTTTCGTTTGAATTTCTAAATGAAAAATATCACGCTTTAATTCATTCAATTAAATGTTAGAAGGAACAAAACGTCAAGACAATGAAAAATAAAAATTGACGTTCAGGAAGTGTCATACAATAAGCTTTAGCAATTAACCAATTTCGAAGCATGACATTCGTGATCGAATTCGATTTGATACCCTATCATTAATGAACGCTGTTCTATGTTTGATGAGTTAGAAAATCACAACAGACCAGAAAAGGAAACTGTTTCATTTTAATGTTAAAATAAATGCAATGCGTGAACGGGGATCAATGACACGATGATTAGATTAGTTCCTACCACGACAATGAATTAGTTGCGCATATTGACTTTATTTAACTTACTCATTTTCTGCTGTTGAGTCAAGATCTGCTGTTGATGTGTCTGGGGCATGCTGAACACGTCCGGTCGGCAGGAATGGATAGATTGTAATAAAAGTGGACCCTCTTGCAACTGCTTGCTGGGCGATTGCTGAGCATACTGATCCTTCAGTTCTATGTGATCCGAATTGGTCTGTTCAATCGCAGTCACTAATTGCCCGATGAGACTATCGTCCCTCGTGGCTAGCAGATTGTTAGCTTCCTCGGCCACTCGCGGATGAAACAACAGTGAACGATTTAACGTGGTGGATCCGGTGGCAAGTGAGTCTGATATCGGGAGTTCACTGAGCACTAAAAATATTGAGTGAATTCGGATTAACTTATACCACACGTAAGTCAACAATCGCAAAAGGTACTTACGATCCGATAGACTTGTCAGACCAGCCAAAGTTGTAATTGGAACACTCGGTATATCTCGATCACCCATTGTTAAAGTTGCGATGGTATGGAGCCAGGTAGAGTATTTAGTATTGACGATGGTAGATTGAAGCTTCCAAAAGCAGGTGGAAAACAATGTTTATCCGCCAGCGTAGAGCTCTACAATTTATCTTACTACGTTCAGTTTCCTTACTGCTATTACTGTGAATTCAGTTGGCATTCGCACATCTGTAAAAGGAAAAAGAAAAGAAATTAGCAATTACGGATTCTGGTAAACACGATAGACACTCGCCAAATGTTACCCAAAACCCAACAGAACAGAATTTATAAGACAATTTGTTGTTTAAGATACTATAAAATCCATGAGCACTCTTTTTTGGTACGATAAAACGAGCTTTGACCACCGAAAAATGAAGTTTATTGTCTCTTTTTGTAAAGCTGTCGTTCCTCTATTCGATGCAATACACCTAATACGCGCTTTCTCTTTATCACTAACACACCACAAAGACTGTGTCACTCAACCAATCTCACTTTTCACAATATTCGACTTGCTGAGTTCATAACAAATGATTTAATGTAAACGCTCCAGCAAGTAGGCAACAACGTAGATATGCATAAGAATATGGAGTCTTAAACAAGAAAATGTTTTAATCCACTCAGTGATGGAATGATGCATCTCCCATATTCTTATATAGGAGCAATTCCAGAAATTAACAGCAGGAAAGGTTGAAAAATCAGGATCGACTTCTTCCGATTTGGACGAAGCTTTGCACACGCAATAGGTAACTTAATGTGATTAGCCTACAAATTGATGCAACATGGATTACTTAACATCGATTAAATCCATAAAGTTTGTCCAAAATATATAAAGTGGCCAAAATACACTAAGGTCTTTTTTTATGCGGTCTTTTTTATGCGGTTTTTTATGAGACTTTTTATGCGACTTTTTTATGCGAATTTTCAGAGTTGTGCGGCTTTTTTTATGCGAAAATTCAGAGTTATGCGGTTTCCTTTCTGCGGTTTTGTCGTGAATACGACTTACTTTACTACGGGGCGCCTTTTCAAAATTAGCCATATGGAAGAATGGGCAGAACTTAATTGTGAATATCTCGACTTGTATTAATCGCAGCAACATAATTCTTTCACTATTTCATCAAAGATATGATCAGGAATTTAGTATAATATTTTGAACAGTGTGAGATAATCACAAACAATTCAAAAATTAAGTTTTCGGAAAATTTTGAAACAACGCGGAAAACTCTTTACTTTTGCTTGGGTTTTTCGCGCAAGGACGACGATTTTGAGGTAGTCAACTGAACATTATAAAAGGGGAACCGTGGTCGAAAATCGATCATTTCTTCTTGTGCGATCGATGAAAGCAGACGTCGGGGCGAGAAGACGCATTCAAACAACGGCATCGGAGAGCGCACATTCTGCGTGGTTAAAAACCTCAAAAGCTCAGGTCGTAGTTCTCATTTGCCTTCCGGTCGTCAAGGCGAGAATACGCATTCACGACATCCAGTTATGTCTCTGACATTACACACCCGTACTTTTTTTTTATGCAAACGCCTACGTTTTTTATGCGGTTTTTCAGAGTTATAAATTTTTGTTCAAATCAAAAATATGCAGTAATTTTTGGTAGGATCATAAAACCTTTTATTTGATCCTAAGATTGGGAAAATCGGTTCTGCAATCTCTGAGAAAAGTGAGTAAGATCCATTTTCGAGGATGACTATTATCTTCCGTCGTTAATTAAAAACCGGAAAACCAGTATAACCAGAATTGGTTTGTTCAGAAGTCTACTGATAATGACTATCAATTTTTTGTAGTTTTGAGTCCAGTTTAGTATTTTTTAGGGTTTACACTTTAGCCTATAACTCCGGAACCGGAAATCAAATGCGAATGAAATTCAGGAATCCCGCAAGGGATCACGATACCTTTCATTTGAATCTAAGTCACTGAGAAAAGTTAGTGAGATGCATTTTGGAATACATCACCACTATTTCCGGTGCTTCCGAAAGTGGAGACCGGGATAACCGGAATCGGTCTGTTTAGTTGCCTACTGATAATGGCTATCGATTTGTGTAGTTTTGAATTCAGTTTTGAAATTTTTTTGCGATTTTGTTTCGCCGGTTTAAGTGACGGTGTATAATATTTAACACACTCTACCCTATAACTCCGGAACCGGAAGTTGGATCCGAATGAAGTTCAGGAATTTCATATGGACCCACGAGACCTTTCATTTGAGTCTCACTTTGTCAAAATCGGTCACGTCATCGCCGAAATTTTACTAGCCGATTTTCCAAGTGATTGCATAACCTTTCTATATGAGAAAGGCAAACATCAACTGCGTAAGAAGAATGTTCAAGAAGTTTGAGGAAGTAAAATACACTCTCAAGAAATATACACTAAGAAAATGTTGTGTTTTCAAATTCTTGGTAAAAATAGTCACTCAAACACCAGAATGTTTTTTGTCGTGAATACGACTTACTTTATTATGAGGCGCATTTCCAAAATTTACCCTGTAGAAGAATGGGCAGAACTTTATCACGATTATCGCTTGATGTACTTAACCCAACAATACATTTTTTTCTACAAGCTATCGGAAATATGATCAGGAATTTGTGATTAAATTTTCAACAGCGTGAGAAAACCATAAATAATTGAAAAACAAAGTTTTTTAAAACTTGTAAATAATGAGGAAAATTCATCACGCGTGTTTGCCTTTTCACACCCGGACGACGGTTTTGAGGTAGTCAAGCACATATCAGTTCCGATTATCTACTGGACATAGTCTAATCCTTAAACGCTCAGGTCGTGCTTTCATTTGGAATTCGATCGTCGGGAAAAGAATTTAGTTTCAAAATTATGTTTGTTTATGTTTGCTGTATCAACGGCATTAAATTTTCTTTAATGGTATTTTTGATGGTCACAACACTTTTATCTGCGCGCACTGCGAATTGGTATTTGAAGATGGTGGGTATGAATTTGCTGTGGGTACATACGGTTATATGGGGTTTCGGGTAATACGTATTTCTTAACTCTTCTCGCAACGATTGTGAAATTGAAAAAGTGCACTTTGTATAATGTGCAACAAGTTTCTTGTTTGATATATTTCACTGCAGTAATATTTGTTAAGAAAAAGCCGGAAATGAAACTGTCAGTTAATAAAACCGAGGTAGAACATAATCCTTACAGGTGGTTTCACAAGTAGTAATACGAATGATTTTCACATTTTTTTACAAAAACACGTGAAATCTCTTGTCTAACATATCCAACAAAAATAACCGTTCTGTAGCAATCGTGAAACATGCCAATTTTAACATGTTTTAATTACTACTTGGGTACTGTACTATATACGGTCATTTTTTCAACCAGTTGGAGTTCGTAGTTGTAGGAACTTTTTATTAATTTGCTGTATAGCACCGACTCAGTTTGGGTGCATCGTTTCAAATTCTAGTAGTGAAGAGGAGGAAAGCTGGCATAATTAATACAAGTGATCAACTAATTGATATTCGAAAGTAACAAGAAAGCGTTTCAGTTATATTCGTATTCACGACATCCAGTTATGTCTGTGACAT
Organism: Malaya genurostris; assembly: GCF_030247185.1. Lineage (NCBI taxonomy): Eukaryota > Metazoa > Arthropoda > Insecta > Diptera > Culicidae > Malaya > Malaya genurostris. The sequence goes on along the minus strand of NC_080571.1, from coordinate 324,533,628 downwards.
TACACACCCGTACTTTTTTTTGTAACTCAAGGGGTCCTTCCTTTTGAAAAGTAAATCTTGAGTAGAATTAGTCACTCCGACCATGCACAACAAATGATTTGTTATGCCGAGAGTACACTGGAGTTATTTTATGAATAAAATAGATAACGCATAACTTTAGACATTCGCTTAAAAACCCGCATAATTCGCGTGAACAACTGCATAACTTTGAACATTCAGACTAAAAAACCTTAATCGAAAACAATGTGTTTGCCAGAAAAGCGAACATCATCGAAAAATGGTGTTATCTAAAAAAAATAGGGGATTCTAGAACGCGTAAAATTTCCTAAGATGATTTCAATCGTCTGAAATTAGACCAGATCTAGTTTATAGTTTATAAACATTTTGAAGATATTCGGCATTCAAACGAGCATTTTTTTAGATAACACCAAGTCTTGACGGTACATGCATTTCTAAGACCGTAATATAAAAAACCTTTTTTAATCGACCTAGTAGTGTAATGATGCCTTTTTAATATTACTTATATTTTCAAAACCATCACTAGAAGATTCAAGATTTTTTTTAAACTTGAATAAATTCAGAAACCTCCTTTGGTATAAACTACCATCACCTTTTCAATTTGTTAACAGTTATGTCAAGTTAATATAGATTTAACCCTCAGGGTACGGACTATAAAAAAGTTACGTTCAGTACGGACAGGGTTAGCCTAACCCGGCGACTTTGATTGGGTGTATATCGAGCTGTACTTTGTCAATTTGAATAATTTTTTTTTATTTTGTGTGAAATTGTCTCAAAAATATAATAGAATTGTCAGATTAATCATTTAACTGATTGAAAAAAAATTATAATGAAAAATGTGAACGGGTCTTGAATTTTTTTTTGTAAAAAACGTTTTTTTTTTCAAAATGCTGTAACTTTTTGAAAAAAAAATATTAACATTGTATAACTCGCATTTGAAAGGTAAAAAGTAGTTCTTACAAATGTCCATAACGGTTTTTTGATTTATTCCAAAAACTATGTTTTTTTTGAAAAATGAAAATACGCGTTTTTTCGAGTTAGCGAAGAAACGTTGTTTCGTTGATTTATGATGATAAAGGTTAAAATTAATTACTTTGAGCAGCAACGCTTCGAGTGATTCGACGCGTTGCCATGTTTTTAATGCGTGTTCTTTAACAAAAAGTACAGGTGTGTAATGTCAGAGACATAACTGGATATCGTGAATACGAATAAAACTGGCACTCTTTCTTTATACTTCCGAATATCAATTAGTTGATCGATTGTGTTAATTGTGCAATTGCCCTTTTGCACTACTAGAATTTGAAACGATACACCCAAACTACAGTACAGATTAGTTACATCAAACATTCTGACACACAAATATTACAAAATAACCAGTATAGTGTTTATGATAAAACATTGGTGGTTTTGGAAAGAACCTCTTATGAAGGCGTGCGTGAAGGGCCAAATTGTATAAATTTCTAAGATATTAAACACGGATTGGATATAAACGATTTTGAACACTGTTGCGAACTTAGAACTGTGAAAATTGCAAAAAAAAAAACTGATCATATATCTTAGATTTGCACTGCACTGCTAATTTTAATTTTTGATTTACAAAGAAGCAATGTTTATAGTTCTTTAGGTAACATTTAAAGCCATTAGAAAGGATGATTTTGCATAATATTCCACATTGTTGTCCAATTCCCGTTGTATGCAAACGACCACCAACAGGATGATGTAATCGATTTTCTTCGAAGGGGAAGTAGCTCTGCGACCTGAGCGTTTAAGGTTTGGTACCACGCAAAAGGTCTGCTTTCATTGACGACTGCTCCACCTGACGGCTGAAGTCCAAATGAAAGCACGACCTAAGCGTTTGAGGTTTTATCCCACTCAAAAGGTCTGCTTTCATTGAAAACTGCTCCACCTGACGGCTGAAGTCCAAATGAAAGCACGACCTAAGCGTTTGAGGTTTTATCCCACTCAAAAGGTCTGCTTTCATTGAAAACTGCTCCACGTGACGGCTGAAGTCCAAATGAAAGCACGACCTAAGCGTTTGAGTCTTTATACCACGCAAAAGGTCTGCTTTCATTGACGACTGCTCCACCTGACGGCTGAAGTCCAAATGAAAGCACGACCTAAGCGTTTGAGGCTTTATACCACGCAAAAGGTTTGCATTCATTGACTACTGCTCCACCTGACGGCTGAAGTCCAAATGAGAGCACGACCTGAGCGTTTGAGGTTTTTAATCACGCAGAAGGTGCACTCTCCGAAGCTGCTAGTCCCACGACGTCTGCTTTCGTCCAACGCACAAGAAGAAATGATCGATTTTTGATCACGGTTCCCCTTTTATACGCAGTCAGTTGAAGATATGTGCCTGACTACCTCAAAATCGTCGTCCTTGCGCGAAAAAGCCAAGCAAAAGTAAAGAGTTTTCCGCGTTGTTTTCAAAGTTTGAGAAAACTTAATTATTGAGTTGTTTGTGGTTATCTCACACTGTTCAAAATATTATCCTCAATTCCTGATCATATTTTTGATGAAATGGTGAAAGAATTATGTTGCTGTCATTAATACAAGTCGAGATATTCACGATTAAGTTCTGCCCATTCTTCCATATGGCTAATTTTGAAAAGGCACCCCATAGTGAAGTAAGTCGTATTCACGACAAAAATTACAAAAAACAAAATTTAACGAGTTATAATTCACTACGAGCTGCAAAGATTTCGATATAAGACGTACGTTCAAGTGATTGAGATCTACTACAATACTTCGCTTACACCATGTACAACGCGTTATTTTGAGGTTAGAATCTACAAAATTAAGTAAAGAGTACGTATTCTTACTTACCTTTTTATTCCTCAGCGGCAAACAGACGAAAATGAAAACTTAATATTTTTGAAAATTTTGGATTTTGTAACGTTCGATACGGACTGGGTGTACCACACCCGAGCACAATGTTTATATGTGTCTAGCTCGGACACAAAGCGGAGACTGACTCTGCTGCTTGGGCCTCTAATAGTGTGTACCTATAAGTTTTTTCCCCCCCTGGTCCGGACCCCCCTCGCCGACTTCTCTTCGTATGGCGCTTCTTTCAAATTTCGCTCGGGTTACGGTAACCCAGTCCGTACCCTGAGGGTTAAATGTGGCAACTCTGTGCCCTTGCTTTTTATTCGGAACCGGAAGTCGGATCTGTATGAAATTGCACAAATTGCATCATTTATGACACTAAGAACTTTAATCTCAATCATGATTTGTGAAAATCGGTTTAACCGTTGCTGAGAAATCGAAGTGAGATCCGTTTCTAGAGCTTTTTTTACTATTACCAATGCGTTTGGAAGCTGAAACCGCGGACTAGTACCCAATACAAATAATAATACCCCTAGGTCCCATACATTCGCAGCCTCAATGTTTGGTTCACAGAATGATCAATTTAGCCTAGCCTGTTTTACTGTTTCGTCATGACAGCTTAGAAAAGTTGAAAATGAAAATCTCTGGCAACGCTACGACATCGTAGCATGCTAGTAATTATTATGAAAACAATGCGTCGCTATCGAATAGCGGATGAAAATATTTATGTATGAAATGGTTCATATTTCAAAACGAAAACTTCCGTGATTTGAGGTATTTTATTTATTCCATTACTAAGTTTCATATTGTTTTTTTTTATGAAAGAACCATATTCATAACTGACGCCTGTGTGACATTCTACTGGACCACAAGTGATCGACAAATATCCAACAAGTCGTTGTAGCATATCCGAAAATGTGTATTTATTGACATTTCAACATGATATCCATACTGTCCACACCGCCAACAGGGATCAGAATGCGCATGCATTCCTCGGTAATATCAATGATGAAATACTTGCTCTGTAGAACTGCCGTTGTTCCTGGTTTGTAGTCATATGCAAGGGAACGTGTACTTTTTTTTCTTCCTCGAACGTCCTCAAATATTGTGCATCATCCTTTCGAATCACACATAGATCAATGTTAGAGCCGGTTCCAAAATCGATCATAATTCGTTCCGGCACCACAGCAGTACACTGAAGTCTTTTTTATGCGAATTTACGTACCGCATAAAAAAACCCATCTCTGGATATTCGCATAAAAAATCGCATAACTCTGAAACTTCGCATAAAAAAAAAACGCATAACTCTGAAACTTCGCATAAAAAAACCACAGAAGGGAAACCGCCTAGCTCTGAAACTTCGCATAAAAAAAACCGCATAATTCTGAAAAGTCGCATAAAAATTGCATAAAAAAGACCTTAGTTTACATGTTTTTAGGCAAGTAGTGAATTTTTATCCGCCACTATTGGTCTCTCAGTAGCACAAGTATCGGCTCCCGAAATGACACCATCTTTGTAAATAATCCCAACAATTGTTGTACCAGTTTTAATAGCTTTCGGCGGAACAAATCCTTGCTTCAATAGTTGAGCATTTCTGAAGAACATCAAGGTTAGAAATTCAAGTCTTGCGTTTCCTCTGACGACACTAACCTGCGACAGTTTTCAAAACTGAATCCGGGTGCTTCCAGATCGCGAGCGATGTCGGTAGTCATATCGGTTCTGAGTCAAACAATCATAATCACAAAAAATAGCTTCAATTACAATCAAATTCTCTCGGATTTTCCACGGTCTAGAAAAAATAGAAATCTTGGTTTATGAGCATAATAAACAATCTCTATGGTGAATCATTTTCAGTTATCAGAATTGTCAGTTTTATATAAAATTCAATAAGGTTCACCGTCACTCTGACAGTGTATCATGACAGTGTACCGCACGATGCAAAATGTGTCCTTGAAAATTTGTCGAAGCATGCCGTATTATAATTTGTATTTGCTAGTACTCCCAAAGTAGATTTCTATATCCACTAACTAACAAGGTCTGCCAACTAGATGAACTTATCAGTAATTTTATAAAAATTTGCACCTCGAAAAAGACATCATGAAATTGAAATTTTATCACTTATCGCGCTGTAATACCAGAACCAATAGTCGGATCTGGATCAATTTTTTGAGAACTTTCTCCTTTCATTTGCATCTTAGTTTGTAAAAATCGGTTAAGAAATTTTCGAGAAAATTGAGTGCGCATTCTCTCATAGATTTGCACATATTGCCTTGTAATTCCGGAACCGGAAGTCGGTTAGAGCGAGCTATGGGACCATTAGACCTTTCGTTCTAATCTGAGTTCGTGAAAATCGGTTCAGCCATCTTTGAGAAAACCGAGTGACATTATTTGTCACATACACACATACGTACAGTTTAGTTCGTCGAGCTGAGTCGAATGGTATATGACATTCGGCCCTCTGGGCCTCGGTTCAAAAGTCGGGTTTCACAGTGATTGTATAGCCTTTCAATATGAGAAAGGCAAAATTGGAAAAAAAACGCCTAACTTTGAAAATTTCCATACACGCAGAGAAATCGAAAGCCTTAGAATCAAATATATCAAGCCTTTAAATGAATTTCAAACATTTGATTTATTTATCTGAACAATCAATTAAAATCAAATATTGCCAACTTTGAATAAAATTAAACGTGACAATGCTTATTAGATAAAAATATTTGAGATGTTGATGCAAATCTGAAAACAGTGCAATCTCTCCAAAGCAATTGAAAGATTCATTAGAAGAAAATATACTTGTTAATAATGTTCGTGTACCCTACATAACTTTTGTAACTTCTGCCGAATTGTCCAAAAATCAGTAATATTTTACATTTCACGTATAGTACTGAATAATTTTAAAATTTCGGTCTTAAGAGTCGATTAAGTCCGTAAATTGTTACTAATTTATGTACAGCACCACTCTACAGACCGTGCAGTGAATAAAACTTTTATTAACATTATTACTCAAAATTACCTATTTAAAGGTAGAAAAAAGTCAGCATACCTTCATGTGCCGATTATTATATGGACCAGTCGAACAACGGCCTGACTAGAGTTATTCCACTTTGCTATAGTATAGAGAAAAAAATGTACGTCTCTGTGTAAGTTTTGTCGCACGCGCACTAACATTAGTTGCATTCCGCACAATTCATCGGAACAGACGTCGCGAACGTCGACTGCCAGCAGCACTCGTAGTAGGTGTAACTTCACAAAAAAAGAGCAGCTAGTCACTAAGAGGGTGATTTACTTTCTGTCCAAATTTTCACCCAGCATCCCTAATTATTGAAACCCTTTACAATAATTACACTACAACACAGCAAATAATTTTAGATCAACGCTTTCGCTATATTGGGAAATAAATTTCAAATTGAATGACTGTTCTAATTTTCGCGGGATCGACGGGGTCCAGGACTGATTCTCGATTTCTGTTTTCATCGCTGATTTCTAAACAGTTCTCTGGAAGCCATAATTTTTGCATTTGCCTGATCTATTATTTTGCTCTACATTATTCAAAATGCCACTTCAACTATCAAAGCACAGAAGAAATAAACAAATAGATTCTGGTTGGCTCTTTTTAAACGAAAACTGTTTTTGTCAGTGCGTGTGCGCTACATATGATTTTTTCGGATCTCTTTTATGTTGTATTTCCTATCGCAGTACCCGTTATGAAGCAGCCAAGCATATTTATTGTGCCTAGTATGGTATGGATCAGTGATGCCGAATATGCCGGAGAACATTTACAAACAAATCTGCTCCAGAATTAATAACATAATTTTCGTGATTAATTCGACTGGTATGATTTATTCGAGTATAAATTTTGGGAGAATACTCAATAAATGAGCAAGACGAACCTTTGAACAAGTAACCCAATTATTCTACACACCAAATTTCCTGTTTGATGTTCAGTAATTATTTTTACGATTACGCATTGTAAAATATTATTTCCACTGGACGATTTGTAAAATTTATCCAATTCACATGAACTACAAGATTTGGGCGAATCGTTTATACATATTAAGGTACATTCGTTTCTATACCACTTTCTGTAAACTTTGAAATATCATAACTTTTTCTCAATTCAGTAAAAGTTTCACCAATTGTCAGTGAGTCAATTGATAATAGTGAAGACGTTTTATTAATTTTATTTGGTGTGACGTAAAGTCGCCATAACTAAGTTCAGTTTTTGCAATGATTGAGTGGAAACATATATTGGAGGAGCCAAATGAATGATAAACTTAACAGAAACGATGATTTTTTGGAAAAAAAGATACGCTTATAGACAGGACTCGAACCTGCGTTCTTGTGCATTCCGTGCATACGCGCTACCATTTCGCCAACCTGAACCTTGTGATAGACACAACTCTAAAACACGGTTAGGCATGATAGAACGTACATCGAACATGGTCTATATCCTGGCCGTCTTCCGACCTGTACCATACATCCAAACATCTTCTCTGTTCATCATACTCTTCTCGCTCTATACCTATTTTCCGCTCAAGCACTGAGTAGGAGAGTGTATTTATTATCGCTTGTCACCTTCTTTGATGGTGCCAGTGTCGCTGGCTGGATATCGTCAAAGACAGACTTTATGAAGGTTGTATTGATAGTCTGCCAGAAGATTGTTACGGAATAATGCAAAGAATCATATATGTCAAATTTTTTCATATACGTTTTTTTTTGTCACTTCTCACTAAGGGGCTTTTTTGTCACTTCTTACTAAGGGCACGCTAGTGCACAATTTATTGTACCCCTCTACAATGATTTACGGAGAAAATATTGAAGTCATTTCTTATTTCGTTGGTTAAAAACATAATATTTTAGTAAAAAATAATAGCTGCTTATTATACTTTTATTGTTATAAAATAGTCACTTTTGTTTAGAATACACGAAATAAATTCTGAAGCAACTTTCAAATTTTGCTCATAAATTTTTTCGCAATTATTGTCTTGTTGTAACTGCTATGGTATGGACAGTGTTGATGTGGAGAGTTAAATTGGAATTCCGGATAGGATTTTCGGTTCCTGAATCACAAGGTGATGAGTGCAGAATTTCAAACAGTCAAATAAGCGATCTAATTTTGAATCTTTTTCGAAATTCTTGTTTTTTGAGTTCTAGGATGATGGGTGTTGAAAATCCCAAACTCCATATGGTTGTATGACGCAAAAATAGGGACAATATCATGCAGATTGCTATCAAAATTATTCCGATTTGTTGGCCTGATGACGTGGAATCGTCATTACTATATAAGTGAAAATCATAATTAGACAGTAAGTACTTAATCTAGCAATCCAAAATTAACCTAACGTTGATCGAAAATATTGAATTAATTGTTTATTCTTTGTCATTAATACGACTTACTTAGACATTGGATGCCTATTCAAAACGAACGTTGAGGTGAAATTTAGTGCCAAAATAAGGCGCGCAAAATTTCAACCGCATGAGTTGAATGAATCATCGCACAAAGCGGTATCTAACCTAAGCACGTTATGAGACAAAGTATATAGATCGTGCTTTCTTTTGCAGTAATTTTAAAACTGTAGAATCAGAAAACGAATAATTATAATCCTGTAGCTTGCGAGAGACCAAACATGTTGATGCTTCAGTTCGCTTTCATATTCCATCCAAGTCAGTCGATAAAACAAAACCGCTTACGTTCGGGACGAAAGAAACCAAGTACAGTACTGTGTAGTGAACAATAGAACGACCTTGAAAATGAGTGAACAAAAAGAACAAAAGCTACCGCCGACACGAAAGAATACAATTGTTGTTGACTTCAGGCAGTGCAAAATGCGACCTTCGACACGAGAACTTGAAGGTTTTCTCAAGCAGCAAATGCATCTTGACATTAAACGTGTGCATTTACTTCAATGCAATAAGACAAATAATATTGTTTACATCCAGTTTTAGAAAGAGTTGGATGCAATTCAATTCGTGCACTATGCGGAGCACGAAAACATTAAGTACAACATTCCAGTATGTATGGAAGATAGTGCTATAGAAGTGCGTGTGCATGATCTTCCCTCAAGCGTCCCTTATATTCGTAAAACTATGTCTACCGAAAAAGAAAAGTGGAAGAACTTTTTCCCCGGTATTCTAAATGGCATACGTTTGTTACGCATACGCATGAAGAGGCCTATACCTTCTTATGTAACTTCGGTCAAGATACAAGAACTCCGTGCAAATCACTTGTTACCTACGACAATCAGATGACCACATTTCAATATTGCTCAAAAGCTGTTCACTATGGTAAGCCATTCGATAAACTGGACAAGGAGACAACCACACCAAAGGACAACGGTGCTTCCTTCACACCAACCCCGAGCTACCCCAGTACACCTGTGACAGTCACCAACAACAGTGAAGTATCCCCATCAACGAAACCATCCAACGTATCCCCTATAGAACAAAGTATACCAGCTGCAGTTAACAGCTTACCATCCAACCAACCAGCAACTGCAAACAATGTACAAGGCGCATCTACAGCAACTAGCAACGAAATCAACAACAATACCACGGCAATGGATGACGAGACAAACCACGAACAAACCGCCCCTCAATCCTCGCAGGAGGAAAATGGAAGCTCCTCTCCCCCTAGAAAAAGGTGACAACGAGATCGAATACAAAAAAAAATTTTAGCTAAAAACTCAGCTCAATCGGCCACGTAAAGCTTGTACGCAAATAGGCTTGAATAAAAATATCTTTAAAAAAAAAGTTGAAATTCGTTTCGAGAAAATTTTCATACTTCAGACACTCTAGCTTCGCTGTAGAAACAAACTTGTATTGTATTCTTTCTTTTTACTTCTGCGGCTTTCGCATTGAAGGGGCATCGTAGTAGTAAAAGCGAAGAAAATATTTTTCACCTCTTTGCTTGGATTTAGCATCCAGCTTATTCAAAATTACCGTAACTAATTATCAACTGGGTTTCGATTTGTTATTAAGTTTATTCAGTCGGGGTACTTCGTTAGTTAACTGCATATGAACTTAGCGAAGTATTCAAAAATATTTTAAAAAATTGAGCAACAAATTCTAAATTACACGTAACTAATTAGCAACAAATTGTTCATCCATCGGTGATAGGTACTTCACTAAATTTATGTTTGTATGCTTGAGATACAACAATTCACTAAAATTCGGGTGTACGTTATTTGGCATAAATTTGTTTGGCATAAATTTGACTGGCATTACTTTTGATTGGCATAAATTTGTTTGGCATAATGTCTTTTGACATAAAATAAAAAGACATACTGTTTCATTTGGCATAACTGTTGTTTGGCATAATTTTCATCTGGCATAATTTCAATTGGGCATATTTTCTTTAGATATTCTATTTATTCTGGGAGTATTTCCGATTAGTGCTCGATTCTTACTCTCGATTTTAAAGTGAATATCTTTGTTATGTGTTTATCAATGTGGCGCAGCCACATAAACGAAGCCAAGGAAATTATGTCAAATGAAAATTATGCCAAACAACAATTATGCCAAATGAAACAGTAATATATTTTTTATTTTATGCCAAACGACATTATGCCAAATAGATTTATGCCAAACAAAAGTTATGCCAAAAAAATTTATGCCAAACAAAGTTATGCCAAACAAAATTCGGCCAAATAATGTACACCCCTAAAATTCACACTTCCCAAAAGGTACCCCTGAAAATACAAGAACACGAATATTTTGCGATCTAAATTGAAAATATTTGATTTCATTTGATTTTTTACATGTTACACGTCGGTCGTGACCATCATTTTACTTACAGTAACATGGGATTTCAATTAGTCTAAATTTTTGGTAAGATTCGACAAAAATGTGTTTGTGTTATGTTTGTTTACCTTTTTTGTCTTTGTCTATAGAAAGGTATAACAATTACTGGAAGAACCGACTATCGAAAGGAGCTTCGGAGACCCATAGTGTTATATACCAATCGACTCGGGATCCGAACTCAATGTGCTCAAATGAGTCTAAGTCTCAAGTGGAAGATTTACAGGTTCTTATTTATTAAAACTAAATGCACAAGTACTAAACAAAGACTGAACGAAACTGGTTAAATACTATCGCGCAACGAACACTCCCAAAAACTTTTCTCATTGAAAATAATTTCACAGTAGAAAGGAGTGAATATGATTTATGCAAATCAATTTTTGCACAGGTCACTAGACAAACATTAACAAAACTCACACGCGTCTCGATTAACTAGTATTTTTTACTATAATATAACAATTATTATCACTATAAAATATAAGATTTGATTTGTTTTGGACAGTCAAGAAAGGTAAAAAGTATTTATACATCGTTTATAAATTCAAAGTGTAACTCGTAATCATACTACAAATCTACTATCTGTTATCAGTAATCAGATAATCATACGTATTAAGTATTTTCCTGTTATTTAGTCGACATACCACAATACAGAATAACAGATCTTTTATATTATTAACATTATTATATTAACGGATTTTTGGAACAGATGATTTTTATCACTCAAACTATAGTGTTAAAAAATGAGAGATGACATAGAATAAGAAAAACGATGTTTTCCAGATGAAGATATTCTCACCAGCACGAAGAAAATTCTTACAAGAAAGAATTTATTCGAAGATTTAAGAATAATTATGAAATACCAAAATTATTTTGTTGAACGAAGTGATAGTTTAGTACAAAAAAGTCTACAGATTTAAAACATTGAAAAAATTCCTACAATTTTGGAATTTGGCAACAAGGAAGCAGAAACATGGCAAATTTATCCTTGACTATTTTTTGTCACCCGATTCCACACGACATACACATACACTTCAAACTTTTCCACTGGAACTGATATTGTATTACATTTCATTACGTTTGCTGTCTTGTTATTTCTGTAACACATGTCTGAGACATTTTGAATAATTATATGTTTTTGATTGTGGGAGAGGCCAGGGCCCCTCGCCCAAACTTGTCCATCGCCACCGTGGTGTCAGCGTCGTCCAGGTCCTGGTATACCGATTTCGTATAATATTGCGGTCCGGGCAGCGCTCGAGAGTCTTCTTAGGTGTAGGTTTCGTCGTCGATCAGGATCCAGATCAAGAATTCAGCTCATGAATTCAGTGGCGTCTCGTCCTCATGTGCACCTCGTGCACTGCACAGCCGAATTGAAGGAATGAACTGCGTCCGCAGCCCCATCCAAATTCAATTATTTTTTTGAATTCTTTATTTATTCGATAAAAACAGATTGAATCGCACCGAAATTGCGTGAATTTACACGCATCTCATATACATCAGACATAAAATTTCAAGTATTTGTTGTCGCTGTGTTAGTGTCTTTTCCGTGCACATGAGTTACTGCACAGATTCAAGAAGAGCTCAGCTCAGCTCAGCTTTGCTTGTTTAATAAAAAATCCCATCCGAAAGTACATCGTTATCTCATTATATTGATAAACACAAGCGAATCTCCATTATTATTATAATATCGTTTATTTATACCCGGTTTTAACCTACGAATCTCCATTCCTCAATCTTTAGTTTTCACTTTTTCACTTATAACGAACTTTTACATCTGCTATCATACCACATACGCAGTGCACAACTAGTCAATTTTGTCACGAGACGCCACTGCATGAATTTGATTCTAGAATTCTGGAACTGAGCTCATTTTCAGATTCCATGTTCAGAACTCTACAACTGAATTCTGAATTTGAATTCCAAACCTGAATAAAGAAACTGAATTCTGAGCCCGAATGGTATGGTTTAGAAGTCAGTTTTTTTAACTCTACACTGAGCAAAATACCATAGTAACCGTAGCCTGTTATCCATCGTCATTTCAACTATATGCTTAAATAGTAGCAACAATCATGATATATGACTATTCACCATCTGTATTGTATAAATTACTAGACAACCAAGACTACGACTTGACTAAACTATTTGTATTAATGACTTTTCTGGCATAGTCATCCTGACAATGGTAGTCATCTCAAATATAAGAACAAATAGTTAAAATCACAATTTCTAGTAAGGTGAAATTGCTCTCGAGCCTTAATATATGAGGAGCTAAATAGTTATCGCTACCATGTAAATATGTTCACAATATAATAATGTTACCATAAATAGATACATGGTTTAAAAGACGATTATGTAGTTTGAAAACACTATTCATGTAGTCCATATCAACAGAATTTATGTAGGAAGCACATTATCGTATAGTGTTTTTCAACCTACTAAGTATTACATTTGTGCTGACTATACAAATTGTCAATGAACGGGTGTACTGTTATTGTCACATACAGTTACAATTTAGCAGAAAATTTCGAACATGGGTAACACATCAGTGATGGATTTGAACAAAATATTCTATATTGTGACTGTGTACTTTGGTAGGTCTTACAGGTAGGTAAAGTTTGTAGCCTTACTAGTTTCCGTCGTTGAAATTTAATTTTTCAACTATTTTACGGCAACGGTTATGTTTTCCAGTGAAATCAACATCTCGTATACGGTTTATTATTCATTATCGGTCGCTGTAGAAACAACATCAAGCGATTGATGAAAAGGAAGATTATCATTTGATTCCCGGATTCAATTCGCTCGAATCCGACGGAAAATCGCAGGTGGGCATCGAGGTTTGCATCTGGACTTGGCTAATAATTTCTTTCCTGCTGCCAATTCCTGCTTCACATAAAACTCCACCGGACAGAGCCTTGGATCAACTGATGCTATCAAGCAATGCTAAGCAATATTTCACCAGGTATATTATCATTTGATTTGATGCGAAAATAAAATAGAGTTTAATGAAATTATTTTGTTGTTCTTATTTTAGAATTTAAATTCATAAAACTTTTCAACATTAGCTCATGTTTTGCTGATCTTCAGCATTGTTGAATCAACCACTGCTTTTAGTTTCAAAATAACTAGAAGTGAAATGTCAAAAATACCATGACTCTGGTTATAGCAAAAACTACAATGTAAAAAAAATATTCGGTCATGGTTAGGCTAACCATCTCAATCGTATTAGTTATTCATACAATACACTGTTCAATATTACTATTCTAGAGCCGATACCATTCATAGTAAACATGAACTTGACTATTGTTGAAATCATCTAAATTCATAGTCGGCTGAAAACCACTATACGCCCATGGTCAAGTTGGCCCTCTATATAGTAACAGTTACCATACTATTTTTCTGAGTGTAGTCAAGAAACGAGTTACAAAAGTCTACACACTTAAAATCGATTCTCGAGCTCGGCATTTTGAAATGCCGAAGTAGATCGGCAACATGACATTTTGCTGATTGTTCAGTAATCCACATGCTCTTTTCCGAAATTAGTGAAAGTAATATGCTAATATTTCAGTAAAGCGCGGACTTTTGCCGAAGCTTGGTATATTATGCTGAACTTGTCAGTAAACAATGAATATACCGAAATCAGCAAATCCGTCTGCCGAGATTTCGAACAGTGAGATAGTTTTTACTGAAACTCGGTGAGACTTTTTAGGATTTTGCAAAGCACCACGTCGCTATTGCTCGTGAAGCTGGAAAACATTGGAAAAAGAAAAACAAATTTTTTATATTTCGTGACAAGATAAGTGAAACAAGACAAAAATTTCAGCTTATTTTATAATTTATAGCAGTTAATCAGTTGGTTCAAATAATGTTCTTAAGTAGATTTAATAATAAATAACGAAATACCTAATATGATATTTAAAAAATAAGAAGAATATGTTTTTTTAAACTCAAATCGTTGTGACTATATTAGTATTTTATTAGGATAAGAATTCTATGTAAAAGTGATGCTACGGCGAAGAAAAACTTATGTAAATTGTCTTAAGAAATAAACGTATTTATGAAAAAAAAAGTGAAATAAGAAAACTATCTGCTTCGCAAATAAAATTATTATTATCTACTTATTTCCAGGTAGGTAGGTGCGTTGGGGAGCACTAGAAAAAATGAGTAGGCGTGATTTTTTTTTTGTATACTAGATTCAAATAAAGATAAAAAAAAACACCATCTTTCTGCAACCTTTGCTTTTGTGACTTATTTTACATACAATAATAAAGAATCCATTTAACGTTCGGTTACTGATGACTCAACAATTCATGATTCAATTTTGATCGCTTTTGACGAACTAACAGTAAAATTTCTGCTTACAAGTTCGGCAATAATTGACAGTTCATATATTTAGGATTGCCGAGATTCTCAGTAATTATACATTTTGCCGAGACTATTACCGAGCACTCGGCTGTGCAAATCTTTTTCCGAGATTCAGCAATTAAATTTAAGTGTGTAGTTTCAGAACCTAGAATCAGAGATAACCAATTTCGACGCCTTTTATACTCGTCCAAATGCGAAAAGACAAGCATGGGTGATGTGTTTTTCTCATTGTTTCTAAAAGTTTTAGAAATTTCGGTTTCTGTTGTTGAGTTACTCATAGTAACCTCAAATTTCATTCGGTTTACTTTACACCACTCGGCAAAGCTCAACAACTGTCGTTGTAGAAAACCTGCATCTACTGGGTTTCCAAATCTTTCCAATTAAATAGCGTCTGTTTGTAAGCCTATTGACATACCGTCAGTCTCGTAGCACATGACTGACAATAGGTTGGTGGTTGTGGAGCGCTTAGGCATAAAACTATGTTGAGTGTCGACAATATATTGCTTGCAGAGGTTGAAAATCGGTGTCAGAATAACCTTTTCTAACAGTTTAGGAACTGCACTAAACGATGTGATGCCACGGTAATTGTTCACGTATTTTCTGACACCTTCCTTATACACTGGGAACATAAAAGAAGATTTCCATAAGAACATATGAAATAGGTGACAAAAGAATTACACCAGTCGAGCAATTTTTTAATATAACTGCCGGTAAACCGTCAAGGCCAGAGGAGGTAGAAGACTTCATGCAAGCGATTGCCGTCCGAATAAAATCCTCGTCAATATGAATGAGATTTAATGACTTATTACACTCTGGAACGTTATGCGCGGCGAATGTAATTTGTTGTGGGCTTAAGGGTTCGTTTGTAAAATCCCAGGAAAATTTTTCCGAGAAAACTTCGGGTTTCTAGTATTATAATCGATCTTGACCTGATTAGCAACCAATAGACGAGGACCTTCCAAAGAATACTTGACATCGTTAAGATACAGTACAATTATTAAAGGTCTGGGATGGCCACCCTGCGGAATTAACAACGTCTGTTCGCAAACCATTTGACATACCAGCGGTCAGAAAGAATATAATCGACAAGAGATTTGGGGTTATACAGCGCCAATATATAAAACCATCATGATTATTGACAATTCGACAGTCCCACGACAAAAGGGCCTAACTGCAAATGACAGTTTCTCTTTGTTTACTTTTTCTTTCACGATTTACCGCATTTTTGACGCTTTACTCTTTGCAAAACCTACAAGGTAAAACCACAAGCTTTCAATTTATATCAATCCATTACTGCCCATACTCGCATATCAGTCCCATATCGATTTTCGCCAATATTGAGTTAGCTTTAGGAATGCAAACTATCCTCAATATATTCTCAGAAATTGCAATAAAAGTTGAGGCTTTGTTCAGTAAAATGTGAAAAAAATATCAACTCATGTCTGTCCCATATGTGAAGTACCCGCATATCAGTCCCATCCAGTGTAAATTTCAATAATTTCATATGTTGCAATATAGGAATACCAATGGTGTATTTCTGATATTTCATGTAATAATACAATAATTTAGCATTAGGTAGCACAATAAATATACAAAATATTCGAAAATAAAAAATCTTGATAATTGAATTTACGTTTATTTTTGACTCCGTAACCATCTGAAACCCCGACCACCAAACATGCTGACATTTGAAGGCTTATAAAACACGTCAGACTTTAGCTGGCTGAACGTGTAGCAATAATGCTGGAGGAGAGAATTCTCTATGTGATGCTCAGTAGAGACACTGGCAGAGATCGTTGACTGTGGGACAGATATGCGTTGGAAAGCGGTATCGAACAATTCTTAAAGCCAAAATTTGTGATTTTTCGATTATCAACTAACATGACCTGCTAATTTGAATTTATTGCCTAGTTTGAAACAAAACTTTTGAAATCACACACTGGAAGTTGGCATCCTTATCACTAATTACACCTAAATTGCGAGACCAGATGCAAGCCCTTGAACATGACTATTCGGTAAAACATTTAATCAATGCAACGATAGTTCAAACTTGGCAAAAATGTATCTAACAATAACAAACAAAACAGGAAAGTTCAGTGTCCAAAGGGTATATGATAAGAATCAACCTCCCAGTAACCACATTACAATGTTGTCAATAACTCATCGTGTAGTTATAAAAAAAACAATTGTAAATCAAGTATGAAAAACCGTAAAAGTGATATAAATTTCACATACCTTTTTCACAAAGTAAAACAAATTATGGTACCAAACAATTAATGTATCAACAAGTGCAACGAACTACGATCACTGTTTCTGGCATCACTGCCAAGATTCCCGTTGTATGAAAAACCATTATGCCTTTCTGCTTTGCTGGGTCAGTATTTTTTTACGGTCTTCCATCAGCAGCAATTTAAACTTGACACTTCAACCACTTTGGAGGATCATTTTTCTTTCTAATGTGACGCTCTGAAAGCTACCACGGAAAATATGTTTCAACTTGAAAATAAAAACAAAACCAGCTCACAAACCGTGATTACCAACCTTGTAGTTTCTCTTTTTTTTCTTTCTTTCGTGGAAACACTTCTAACGCTAAACTTTACTCGGAAGTTTGAAATTTATGAAGCGTCCAGGCTCGCGCTGGAAAAGCGATAGATTTGACACATAAACACCAACAGTATTCACTTCACACATTTTCCTCGCTTTTTCAACAAATTTTTCTTCACGCAAACCTGCTTCCTTCTTTCTAGTCACTCCGAAAGCAACGACGGGTGCGAAAGTGGAGCGGCGCGACGTGACGAACGGCAAAAAAAGAAAAGAACGAAAGGAGAAAAAGAGGTTGCTGCGCTGCGATCCAATCCCGACGGCTACGACGGAAAATTCTCAAATTCTTTCGTCGCAAATTCCGACCAGATACCACTGTCGAAACATCACTTCCGTACACAATTTCACTAGTCCACTGTAATCACTGGCTGATGCATTCAGTTGAGGGCCATTTTCACCAATTTTCAGCGGATAAATTAGCAATTTTCGGGGATGCACTCCGTCTACTGAGAGAGTTTCATTCGCGACGACGACGACGAACAAGTCGAATGCTGTGTGTGCGAGTTTAACAAAAATGGCGAACGTACAAACGCGAGCAGTTTGCGCACGCACACTGTTTAGCAATACCGTGTACTGATATGAAGAGAAACGGGAAATGTATATAGTGTTGGTGTGTTAAGGCTTCAACTATCAAGAGGATCGGTCATTTACTACCCAAACGAAATTGGGTGCGGCTTCAAATCAGTCGAGCTTTCTGTTGGAACGCGGGCTGTTAGAAATGTTTCCGAAGCTTTCAAGTCTTGTGAAATATATCCGCATAGTGGGTTAAAAAGAAATTTCAAACAGAAAACAAACAATTCATTCGTTGCATTCGCATCGAGTTACTACAACAGCTGTATCGTGTGGAGATCCGGAATTTGTTTTAGTTCAGTTGAGGATATTTTGAACGCTAGAGGAATCTATAGGATCCTTCAAATGACGATTCATAATATTGTAGTAATTTCATAGATACAGCCCTGGCAACAAATATCTGCAGCTGGAAATTTTGTCGTTTGCGTCTGTCACTTTGACAGTTTGCGTCTAACAGTGCGATCTCAAGTATCCGGCCGACTTCCGGAAAGTGCACCGAAAACACATTCTTAACTACACTATCAAAGAGAAAAGACACAATATATTTTGTTACACGATAAACACGTTTATTTTCGAAAACGCCATCCGAACGTCCGCGAGAATTCTACAGTTTAAATTCAGAAGTGGGATCCAGCCTACATCTAGTGGCTATTCCCGTACGCAACGTAAGTGTAATAAATCGAGAAAATTCGGTAGGAACAGTTGATACGAATCCGGTATTGTTCCGTGTTCCTAACGTGATCTTTACCACGAAAACGGGTGGCGTAGCGCCAAGTGAATCGTTCATCGATAGCGACGAGTTTTGTCTCTTCAAGCGAATACGTGGCAAGCGATATAATGCCAGCGAGAAAGCGCAGTTCTAGACATCAAAATGACCCGGAGAATGAAGAGCAGGAGGAAGAGAAACCAGTCGATGAACGAATGTTTCATCCGGAAGAGCTTAAGCAACTAATACCTTTATTCAAGGAAGGCGGAGGTGTTACGGATTGGATCGAAATAATTGATCATTACCAGGAAATTTATGGCTGGAGCGAGAAGACGACTTTGCTCTATGCTACGTGCAGATTGGCCGGTGCGGCACACCAGTGGTTTTTGGGTGTTCGCCAAACGATCTTATCATGGATGGATTTCAAACAAACGATACTTCTGGCGTTTCCAGACTACGAAGATGAAGCGGATATTCATCGAAAGCTGGCTAAATGCATGAAGGATTCGAAAGAATCGTACGAGAATTACGTTTTCCGTGTAAATGCTCTAGGCCAACGAGGAAAACTAAGTGCGGCTGCGATAATCAAATATATTATTAGCGGACTTTCGTATGATCCGTTATACTATAGCTTAGTATCGCGACAGTACAAATCGATTTATGAACTACTGTCTCAGATTCGGTACTGTGAATCGAATCAAGAGCTCTGCAGGCGACGAAGTTTCAACCCGAAAAATGTTAGTCCAAAATCAAACAACAACGCGATTCCGAAGAAGTCACCGGAGGGAAATGGTGCATTTGACAATCAAGCACAGAGTAAGCGAAGTGATGAATGTTACAATTGTCATGGCTCAGGGCACATTTCGATTAATTGTCCTAAACCACAACGACGAGCGAGATGCCAAGTATGCAACAGAGTAGGACACGACGAACATCACTGTTTTAAGCGCAATCAGGATACAACACGAATCGATAAGAGAGAATCAGCGAATCCGGAACCTATTGCCGGTAGCAGTAACAATAAAACAGTATATCCAATTGCGGTTCGGCAAGCGGAACAGAATCAAACAGATGACGGAAGTTTTCTCGACGTTGATGCCTGCTCGATGGTATCTAGTGACGTCATTATAGGCAACCGACTAAAAACGGCAATGGTATTGGCAGATTCCGGTTGTCCGGTGAGTTTAATAAAGAAATCGTTTTTTCCCGAATCCACTCAGTTTAGTAGTGTTAGTGATAATGATCTAGTAGGAGTTAATGATACTAAAATAGAAATCGTAGGAGCGTACTCGACTAATATTATTATTGATTCCAATGTTTATTCAGCTAAATTCACAGTGGTTACAGATAATACTATGAAAGTAGATGCGATACTGGGACGAAGGTTCTTACAAGATAATAAGTTTCTCGGTTTGAAGTTTAATCGTAATGTTGAAGACGGCACCCTTGCCTAGTAACGCAGCTTCCTCACCGTAACGGAGATGAATGATAACGACGGACTGTCATTGAGAAGACAAAATGGTAGGGCGGTGAGATTACTGGCAGACACGTTTTAAGTGGCACAGTGAAATATAGTCTTATTCTTAAACTACGTTTATTAAAAGTTTATTGATTCATCACAGTTATTATCACAGATGTTATTATCACAGATGTTATTATCACAGATGTTATTATCACAGATGGTATAGAAATAATTATCACAGTTAAAATATTAAAATCTAATTGATTTATCACAGTTATTATCACAGATGGTTTAGAAATAATTATCACAGCTATAATATTACCGTTGAATTTAATTCTTATTGCTGGTAGAGCATTGGATAAAATTGTGAATTATTCCCGATTGGAAAAAAGGTAGTATATTTATACGATTTATAACTAATAAGCTAAAATAAAATTGCTTAAGCTAGGTTTCGTTAGTTGACTGAATTGATTTACGGCTAGATAGAGGCCACGTGCAAGAAGACTTAATTTGTAAGTAAGCAATTCAATATGTGAATTAAATGCATATTATAAATGATGAAATATATTTACAGCTTCAAGCTGCTAACGTAGTTGCTCTGAAGATAAGTCGAATTGGTTCGATCCGAACAAAACTTGAAGAAATTAAATATCGAATCTAACCTCAAAATGGCAGAAGAGTCCACAACTAACGATCCCGCCAATCACAATTGTATGCTGTGTGAAGATACCGACAGCGCTGATGACATGGTCCAATGTGACGTATGTGACTTCTGGGCACATTTTCGCTGTGCTGGCGTTACTGAGAACGTGAAAACTGAACCTTGGAATTGTACCAAATGCAGTGTTCTACTACACGTTCCGAAGACTTCTAAAAAGGTGCCTACGAAAAAAGGACCTGCTAGGAAGATAATTTCTAAGAGTGACGGT
Organism: Malaya genurostris; assembly: GCF_030247185.1. Classification (NCBI taxonomy): domain Eukaryota; kingdom Metazoa; phylum Arthropoda; class Insecta; order Diptera; family Culicidae; genus Malaya; species Malaya genurostris. The sequence continues at coordinate 324,512,363 of NC_080571.1, read as the reverse complement.
GGCTCGGTGATGAACGGAACTTCGATGGAAATGCCATCTTTAGGAACACTGCTTAATGTACAGGATCAGATATCGAATGAAAAGGAACTCTTGGAACAGAAGCGGTTATTCGAAAAGTGCCTGCAAGAGCAGCAACAGTTTATGGACAGGAAGCGCATTTTACAGAAGGAAATGTTACAGCAAAAAATTGTGCAAGAAAAGCAGTTGCTAGAGCAACAACTTGTTGATGAAAGAGAGTTTTTACAGAAGCAAAAAAATCTCCGTGAACAATTCCAGAGGTTGAGGACTGAATTGAATCATCAGTACGATGCTGTAGATGGAACTAAAGATCCGGTAGAGCCTGGACGAAATACCCCAAATAAGGATATACAATCATGGGTTGACCAGCTTCCAAGCGATCCAATAGTGACACAATCGAAAAGGCCCACGTCTCGAGATGCTGAAGGTATACGATCAACTATCGGAATTGATTCGAAACAAAATACTTCAACGAATAAATTATCAGCTTCTAAATCATGTTCTTCGGTGAGTCTCAAATCGTTACAAACTCTCATTGGTGCCGACGACGAAAACGAGAATAGCGATAGCGAAAATGCTGGGGAGCTAGAGCTGACGAATGAAGAAATAGCAATAATTCGTAAAATAGTGCGTCGTAGTAATCGAAACGGGTCGGGGTTCGATCCGCAAGCAATCAGAGGGCCTACCAAGGAGCAGTTAGCAGCAAGACAGGCATGTTCCAGGCACTTACCAATATTTAAGGGAGAGCCGGAAGTCTGGCCACTCTTTATAAGCTGCTACGAGTATACGACTTCAGCATGTGGTTTCACTAATACGGACAATTTGAAACGGCTTCAGGATAGTCTGCAAGGACTCGCTAAAGAAGCGGTACAAAGCCGTTTGCTTCTGCCAGAGTCAGTGCCAGAAGTAATTGAGGATTTGAGGAAATTGTTCGGGAGTCCAGAGAAGCTGCTTAAGAATCTGGTAGCGAAAGTTCGTAAGACTCAGCCTCCGAGATTGGACAGACTTGAAACGTTTTTGTACTTCGGAATCACGGTTAAACAGCTCTGTGATCATCTTGAAGCGGCCAGCCTTCATGATCATTTGAGCAACCCTATGTTAGTGCAAGAATTAGTCGGGAAACTTCCTCCTGAATACAAAATTGATTGGGTGCGATTTAAACGTAGTAGAACTGGTACTCCGTTGAGAGTTTTTACTGACTTCATAAATGACATCGTGTCAGAGATTTCCGAAGTAACGGATTTTACGGGAATTGAATGCAAAGCCAACCAAGGCTTGGAGAGGACCAAGCAGAAACGGAAGGAATATGTCAACACTCATCATCAGCCAAATGCATCATCGATCGCAAAAATTTCTTCTGGTGCAGCTATTTTAAAAGGGAAAAGGCCATGTCTAGTATGCCGACGAATGGATCACAAAATTCGTTTTTGTGACGATTTCGCTAAACTTAGCATTCAGGATCGTTTGAAAATTGTGGACAAACACAAATTGTGTCACATTTGCTTAAATGATCACGGAAAGACAAAATGCACATTCAATATACGATGCAATATTGAAAACTGTAGGGAAGCACATCACACGCTTCTTCACGGCGTTCAACAAACCGCTCGAGCCTTTCGCATTGAGTGCAATGCTCATTTGAACGTTAGTCGCTCTGTAATATTTCGGATTCTTCCAGTGACCCTTCACTTTGGTGAAAAATTTGTTGATATTCTTGCGTTCCTCGATGAAGGAGCGTCTGCTACCTTAATCGAAAGCGTCGTAGCGGATCAGTTAAATGCCGAAGGCACTCCTGAACCATTGGTTGTAGTATGGACAGCGAATATGAAGCGTAACGAAAATAAGTCGAAAAAGGTGAATTTATTTATATCTGCTGAAGGATCAGATAAAAAATATGAGCTTAATAATGTGCGTACTGTAAAAGAGTTAGTATTACCTAAACAATACGTTTGTTTCGATGAGCTGGCTCGACGATATAAGCATCTGAGTAGCATCCCGATTGTCAATCATACCGGTGATTCTCCCAAAATTCTTATTGGACTAGATAACATACATTTATTTGCACCTTTAGAGTCTAGGATTGGAGCTCCGGGTGAGCCAATTGCCGTGCGTTCTCTTCTGGGATGGACAATGTACGGACCAGAACCAGGAAAGGTGATATCAGAAGCATTCATTAATCATCATTTTATACAATCGGTTAGCAATCAAGAACTGCACGAATTGCTTAAAACACAGTATACATTGGAGGAAATGTCAACAAGTACCGCTATAACCCAGGAATCGAATGAAGAACGTCGTGCTCGACACATAATGGAGCAAACAACTAAACGAATTGGCGATTGTTTCCAGACTGGACTCCTGTGGCGGTATGACAACCCTACGTTTCCGGATAGTTTTCCGATGGCGATGCGTCGCATGAAAGCTCTTGAAAGACGACTTTCCAAAAACCCAAGTCTAAATGAAAACGTCTTTGCTCAGATTAATGATTACCAAATAAAAAATTATTGCCACAGAGCAACTCAAGCTGAACTAAATGCTGTCGATCGTTCAAAGATATGGTATCTTCCATTAAATATTGTCTTGAACCCCAAAAAGCCCAACAAGGTACGCCTAGTCTGGGATGCAGCGGCCAGCGTGAATGGTGTCTCCCTAAACTCTAACTTACTTAAAGGTCCTGATTTGCTGACGTCCCTCCCAGCCGTTATAAGCAAGTTTCGCGAAAGACGCATTGCCTTCGGAGGGGATATACGCGAAATGTACCATCAAATACGCATTCGCGAGGAGGACAAACAGGCTCAGCGTTTTCTATTTCGGTTTGATTCGCACGACTCCCCGGATGTGTACGTCATGGACGTTGCAACATTCGGCTCCACTTGTTCCCCTTCGTCGGCCCAGTTCATTAAAAACCGTAACGCGAATGAACATAGACATCTCTACCCGGAGGCCGCAGATGCAATAATTAATCGGCACTACGTCGACGACTATTACGACAGTACAGATAGCGTCGACCAAGCCACGCAACGTGCACATGAAGTTCGCTTGATTCACTCGAAAGGAGGTTTCGAAATTCGAAACTGGGCGTCGAACTCGGAGGAGGTTTTGCAAAAGTTAGGAGAGCCCACACCGGAACGCGTGATTCGTTTTCATGAAGACAAAACGACGGAACAAGAACGAGTGCTCGGACTTATTTGGAATACTCAACAGGACGAATTGGCTTTCTCTGTACCAGAACAAAATACATATCTAGTATCGTATCGCCCAACGAAACGACAAGTTTTGAGCACAGTTATGTCTCTTTTTGATCCGCTAGGGTTACTCGCGCCTTTCACAATATTAGGGAAAATATTGATCCAAGATTTATGGAGATCAGGTTGTGAGTGGGACGCATCAATCGATGAGGTGGTTTATGGCAAATGGAAACAGTGGTTAGATATGCTGCCGGAGATAAGACGTGTCAGAATTCCGCGTCCTTATTTTGGGAATAGCACGTCAGAACAGTTCAAATCGCTGCAGCTACACATATTTTGTGATGCTGGGGAAAACGCGTACGGCTGTGCAGGACTGTTACGGGTAGTCGTGGATGGATGTGTAAAATGCTCGTTGGTCATGGCACGCTCCAAGGTTGCACCATTAAAGTTATTAACTATACCCCGTTTAGAACTGCAAGCTGCTGTTTTGGCCGCGAGAATGATGAACACGATTCGATCTAACCATTCGTTGGATGTCCAACAAGTTTTCATGTGGACTGATTCGAGGACAGTACTTTCTTGGATCAAGTCAGATCCACGTAAATATCGTCAGTTCGTAGGATTCAGAATAGGTGAAATTCTTAATCTGACAAAAGTAACAGATTGGCATTGGGTTCCTTCCAAGCTGAATATTGCGGATTGCCTGACTAAATGGGGGCGATTTCCTGATATGACACCAGATGGTTCATGGTTTCGAGGAGAAGGCTTTCTTTATCAGCCACCGGAGTTTTGGCCAGAGCAAGAGGTAAATATACCAAACGTTGAAACGGAAATGAGGGCTGCGCACTTATTTCACGACATAATTCTAACAGAGCAATTTATAAACATGAAGGATATATCGAAATGGAGCGTATTAGTACGTGTAGCAGCCTGTTTGTATAGATTTATCGCCAACTGCCGAAAAAAGGTTCATGGTCAACCAATCGAAACACTAAAACCAACAGAGAACCAAAAAAGGTTGATAATTTAATCGATTTGCGCTACGAGAATACCGTTACAGCAGAAAGAATTTCAAAAGGCTGAGAGTTTATTATTCCGAATTGCTCAAAGTAACTCGTACGGTGACGAAATCAAAATATTTCGTAAGAACGAGAAATTACCTTACGATCAATGGATATCTCTAGATAAATCTAGCCCACTGTACAGAATAGCTCCTCTATTCGATTCGTCAGGTGTACTTCGGTTAGAAGGACGAAGCAAAAATGCGGAATTCTTACCGTTTGATATGCGATTTCCGATTATTTTGCACAAAGACCATGCGGTTACAAAAAAATTAGTTCAGCATTTCCATGAACGATTCGGTCATGGTTATAGAGAAGCGATAAATAACGAAATCAAGCAACGGTTTTTAATTAATGGTCTTGGATCACTCGTGACAAAAGTTGAAAAGGAATGTATTCGATGTAAAATTCGTAAATGTAAACCGCAAGTTCCTAGAATGGCTAGTCTCCCTGTTCAGAGGTTAATCCCATATCATCGACCTTTCACATTTGTTGGTGTCGATTACATTGGACCGTTAGAGGTGGCAGTTGGTAGACGTACAGAAAAACGTTGGATAGTTCTCTTCACATGTTTAGTTGTTCGTGCCGTTCACTTGGAGGTCGCTAACAGTTTAACTGCGCAATCCTGTATTATGGCAGTTAGGCGCTTCATTTGTCGACGGGGACCAGCAGCGGAATATTTTTCTGATAACGGAACTAACCTTCGTGCCGCCGGCAAGGAAATAACACAACAGATTCATACAATATCTACGAACTGTGCTGAGGAATTTACAAATGCTCGAACAAAGTGGCATTATAATCCGCCGGCCGCTCCCCATATGGGAGGCGTGTGGGAGAGGATGGTAAGGTCGGTTAAGAGTGTAATGAGTGTGTTAGATGATGGACGCAGATTGACTGATGAAATATTGTCCACTACCCTTGCTGAAGCGGAGGATATGATAAATAGCCGGCCTCTCACGTATTCGTATAGAGACTCTCCAGTGGAATCTCTCACTCCGAATCACTTCATTCGTGGTACCGCACCGAATGAACCAGCAGAGTCGTTACTCCCCGTGAACCCTGGACAAGCCTTACGAGATACGTATAAACGCTCTCAACAGTTGGCTGAGGAAATGTGGAAGAAGTGGATTCGAGAATACATCCCTACCGTCAACCTCAGAACAAAATGGTTCGAAGATATAAAACCGTTACAGAAAGGTGACTTAGTCTACGTTATCGATGGGGATCATCGCAAGTGCTGGATACGAGGTGTGGTGGAGGAAGCGATTGTGGCCAGTGACGGTAGAATTCGCCAAGCAATGGTTCGTACCAATCGTGGTCTCTTCAAACGTGCGACTGCTAAATTAGCAGTGATGGAAATTGACAACTGCAACATTAGTGGTAACACTGTTCCTGTGAGCGAACGCAATCTCGACGCCGGAACAGAATTACGGGTCGGGGACTTGTTGAAGACGGCACCCTTGCCTAGTAACGCAGCTTCCTCACCGTAACGGAGATGAATGATAACGACGGACTGTCATTGAGAAGACAAAATGGTAGGGCGGTGAGATTACTGGCAGACACGTTTTAAGTGGCACAGTGAAATATAGTCTTATTCTTAAACTACGTTTATTAAAAGTTTATTGATTCATCACAGTTATTATCACAGATGTTATTATCACAGATGTTATTATCACAGATGTTATTATCACAGATGGTATAGAAATAATTATCACAGTTAAAATATTAAAATCTAATTGATTTATCACAGTTATTATCACAGATGGTTTAGAAATAATTATCACAGCTATAATATTACCGTTGAATTTAATTCTTATTGCTGGTAGAGCATTGGATAAAATTGTGAATTATTCCCGATTGGAAAAAAGGTAGTATATTTATACGATTTATAACTAATAAGCTAAAATAAAATTGCTTAAGCTAGGTTTCGTTAGTTGACTGAATTGATTTACGGCTAGATAGAGGCCACGTGCAAGAAGACTTAATTTGTAAGTAAGCAATTCAATATGTGAATTAAATGCATATTATAAATAATGAAATATATTTACAGCTTCAAGCTGCTAACGTAGTTGCTCTGAAGATAAGTCGAATTGGTTCGATCCGAACACGTAATGACAAATTTGACGTTAATGCGATGAAGAGTGTTTTTGATGGTGATATGGCCGACGCAAGTATTTTGTTTGTGGACGGTAAAGTTGATCTCGATATTGGAGATACAATCGAAACCAGAGCGCTACGTGATCAAGTGGACAAACTTTTCGATAAAGATTATTTAAATCGTGAGAAACCTCTCGAGCCGTTGGTTAAGTATACCGTTGAAATTAAATTGAAAGAAGACCGTTATTTCAATGCTACACCTTTACGACTTAGCAATTTTGAACGAAATGAACAGAATAAAATTGTGAATGATATGTTATCGGAAGGGATTATTCGTGAAAGTGAATCTCCGTATTTGAGCCGAGTCGTTATGACACGGAAAAAGAACGGCGAATATCGTTTTTGTGTTAATTTTCGACCTTTAAACAAACTCGTAGAGCGGAATCATTTTCCGTTGCCGATCATCGAAGACCAGATTGTGAAGTTACAAAATCGTAAATATTTTACTTCGCTCGACATGAAAAACGGATTCTATCATGTTGATATAGCAGAAAATTCGAAGAAGTACCTTTCGTTTGTCACTGAAGTTGGACAATACGAGTACAACAAATTGCCCTTTGGTTATACAAACTCTCCCTCGATATTTGCTCGTTACGTGATGAAAGTTTTGAAAAGTTTCGTTGACTCAGGAGAAATTGTCGTATTTATCGACGACATATTAGTCAGTACAGATGGTTTGAACGAACATCTCAATTTGTTGTCTAGATTATTTCGTACACTGTCCGATAATCATATCGAACTCAATATCAAGAAATGTTCTTTTGTTAAGACACATGTTGAATTTCTGGGCTATTTAGTAACTTATAATCGAATTCGACCAAGCGATCGTCACATAGAAAATGTTTCTAATTTTCCGGTTCCCACAAACGATAAATCACTGCAACGTTTTTTAGGACTTATGAGCTATTTTCGCAAATTTATCTATCGGTACAATCAAATCGCGAGTCCGTTATATGAGCTTCAAAATCAGCGAGCTAAACCATTTCAATTCGAACCCAAACATTTCGAGTCATTCGAAAAGCTAAAATGCGCATTAATATCTAAACCTGTGTTGAGTATTTATAGTCCACAGTTGGAAACTCAGTTACATACTGATGCGTCTTCGGTTGGCTATGGAGGAATACTCTTGCAACGTCAGACTCATGACAATCAATTTCATCCGGTAATGTTTTTCTCTCGTAAAACGTCCGCGGCCGAATCGGTTTTACATTCGTTTGAGCTCGAGACTCTAGCAGTAGTGTATAGTCTTGAAAGATTACGAGTATACTTATTTGGTATTCATATAACAATCGTAACGGACTGCAACGCTTTAAAAGCAACTTTGGCGAAGAAGGGCGTGAGTCGTAAAATTGCTCGGTGGTCTCTTTACATTGACGAATTCGACTATAAAATCGAACATCGTTGTAGTGCGAGAATGCAACACGTGGATGCATTGTCCCGTATGTATTGTCATTTGATCGAAGATATCGAAGTAACGAATAATATTTTTGATACAGCGTTGTACGTAAATCAGTTGAAGGATCCGAACATTATGAAAATCAAATCCGATCTTGAGAACGGTGAAAGCAAAGAATACGAATTGCGCGAGAACTTAATTTTTCGTAAATATAAAAACAGATTGCTCCTTTACGTTCCCGCTAATATGGAAGACTCAGTTATTTACAAATATCATGACGGATTAGGTCATTTCGGAGTCGACAAAGTTTGCGAACTTATAAAACGTTCGTATTGGTTTCCGAATATGAGATTCAAATTAAAAGATCACATTTCTAAATGCGTTACTTGTATTACTTTCAATCCAAAACAGAAGAAGTTAGACGGACCGTTGCATCTAATAGATAAATCGAATGTTCCATTTTTTACTGTTCATGTTGATCATCTTGGACCGTTAGAAAAAACGAAGAGTAAGAATGAGTATATACTTGCGGTAGTTGATGCGTTTACTAAATATTTGAAACTATATGCGACTAAAACAACAAACTCAAACGAAGTTATGAAAAACTTACGATCGTATTTCATAGCATATTCCACTCCCGACGTAATTGTTTCCGATCGCGGGACCGCCTTTACGTCTGATAAGTTCAAGTCTTTCTCAAACGATCATGGTTTTCGTCATCATTTAGTTGCAACTGCGTGTCCACAAGCGAATGGACAGGTTGAACGATATAACCGAACGCTAATACCTTTGCTAAGTAAATTGGTTGAAATTCGTAACCAACAATGGGATACTATTCTAATTGAAGCAGAATTTTTACTCAATAACACGACAAACCGGTCGATAGGCGACATACCATCACGATTATTGTTCGGGGTTGTTCAAAAGCGCTACGTCTCGGATAATTTAACAGCTTTTGTTGATGAATTGAATGCTAAAGCTGATAGGGATTTGTTTAGGATAAGAGAACAAGCTTCGCAAACTATTAAAAAAAACCAAGAATACAACAAACAACAATATGACAAACGATCCAAAGTTCGAACGCATTATCATGAAGGCGACCTTGTTTCGATCCGCAGCGTTAAACAGGTAGGAGTAAGAGGTAAATTGCAACCCAAATTCAAGGGACCATATATTATCAAAAAGGTTCTTGATCGTAACCGGTATGTAGTTTCGGATTTAGATGGCTTTCAAGTTTCGAACAGACATTTTGAAGGAATTTTCGATCCGGTAAACATGCGTTTATATCAGAAAGGAGAAGATGACGAAGTAGGAAATTATTCTGATTCTGAAGTTGAGTATGAAGATATACAATATTTGGAAAATGAATTATAGTAACAGTAGGGTACCAGATACCATTTTGTCTGAATAGTCAACCACTGCACTCGATGTTTAAATTTAGTATATTCTTTGAAAATAATTAACTATAACGAGTACGATAGGAGAATTAGCTAGATAAGGGATTAGAGAGAAATGTATCGCAGACATGATTCGGACGTTTTTGTATTTAAAAAAAAATGATAGCGACGAACCTGTTGAGGCCAACAGAGAGTGTCAGGATGGACGTGCTGTAGTAATTTCATAGATACAGCCCTGGCAACAAATATCTGCAGCTAGAAATTTTGTCGTTTGCGTCTGTCACTTTGACAGTTTGCGTCTAACAGTGCGATCTCAAGTATCCGGCCGACTTCCGGAAAGTGCACCGAAAACACATTCTTAACTACACTATCAAAGAGAAAAGACACAATATATTTTGTTACACGATAAACACGTTTATTTTCGAAAACGCCATCCGAACGTCCGCGAGAATTCTACAATATTCGCAACGGATAAATAATTTGAATATGATCAACCTAACATTTTCTCACATGCTGGAATCAGAACCGAAAATTTTCATTGTTTGAAATAGAATCTTCAGTGCTGCAAAAATAATAGAGGTAGAACATAATTTTTCTCACGCGAAACTTAATTTTTCGCTTGAACAAATGATATAGTAAATAGAAATGCCTTATATTTCCGTGGAAAATTTGAATTACCTCGAATAAAAAAATCTGTATATATCTGTATTCACAATTAAATCGAAATTGTTTGAATGAAATTATGTTGAGGGAATGTTATTGCAGCATGTAATGGTTCTAGAATGAGAAATTCAATGAGCGTTCAATATTTATATCTTCATATCTCACTCTAAAATGACGAAATGAAATGCTTGTAAATTTTCATCAACAATCGGAATCAACCAAACATGATTTCGATTTCATATAATTTCAAAATGTTAACTTCGTAAGTTTACGTGGGATTTCAACCTTAAGTCATATCATTCAAGTCTCATTCTGACAATTATGTTTCATAATGCTCAATTCAAATTTGCCTAAGAATCGACTATTAATACCGTTATAATTCGATGCTGATCATCAAATACTTACACAGTTTTAAGATTTTCGGATCAATTTGAGATTCGTCCATGGATTACAACACTTTTATCACTGCTACCAAAGAGAGCTCACACGAAAAAGTTTAATTTGCTCTTTCGTATTTTTTGTGAAATCTGTATTAGTATGTCACGAGCTATCTGTAATAGAAAGTAAACAGACTTAACCCACAGTTTCGTACTCCAACAGATAACAGGTATGCAGACTCGAACAAAATTTCAAAATTATGTATAATTAAGTCGCTATAATTTGCGAGTACTACTGCTACCTACTCGACTATTTGCCGTGATAATTCACTACGTTCAGGAAGATAAAAAAAATCCTCCTGCCTGTTATAGAAATATTTCAACTAAAACAATTTGAACACTTTTCACACGATTTCTCTAAGTGTAGAAAACAACGTTATTTTCTTGTATGAATCACACGAGAATTCAATCGGAATAAAATAAAAATAAATTTATCATTTTAACCAACAGCAAAACAAAAAAAATATTTTTAAGTGAATGTAGCACCCAAAAGGTGTCGCGAAGTGAATGCTGCTTCCAAAACAGCGTCAGGCGCGGTGACATCTGCAGATCTTCGCCATGCTGAATGATCAAATTTTACACACATGTGAGCTATGTGAGCCTGTATATTTGTTTTCTGTTGTATTTCGTTCCTTCCCACTCATTATTCTTTCAGCACAACAGTAGCAGCAACTGTTATTTTCGAAAAATAAGTAAGCCCTTTTTAATAGAAGTTCAGAATGTGCTATGCATTAACCAAATGCAGTGGCATACTATGTAAATTCGACGCCCCGGGGCGAAACAACATTCGCCGCTCTTATCGTTGGTTTAGCTGAACTCAAAGATGTTTTTAATCAATTCTTGCATTGACAAAACCGTGTCCGGTTTTCGCATTCAATTTCTATCCCGTTTGTGCATTCGAAAATACTTCAACAGGTTTTTCAAAAGAAGTTTTACTTATCTGATTTTTGCATATCTATGCCAGGAATGCCATTTATACAAATTTATCATTTGCATGATAAATAACAATTAGTTAAATGTTCCAATAACATTATCTCAACATAATTTCATTCTTAAAATTTCGATTTAATTGTGAATACAAATATCAGCTGTTTTGCAAATGAAGAAAAACATCGATGAATGTTTCGACTTTGATTTCAATTCCTATTTAGAAATTATCGTATATTCTCAGATCAATTTTTGATGAATCGATTAACTGTTGGTTTATCTTTAAAAGGCATTGCCATTTTTTTCACTTTTCCTCTATATCCACTGAATAAATCAACATAAAAATAGTTTGACCCTTTTTCGATTTGTTTACTTCAACACTCCCGGTGTTTATTATGATGTTACGCCCGGTGTTTATTATGATGTTAGCGCGACTAAGACAAATCTGCGGGTAATTTTATCGTTTCATTTACTATTCCAGTAGTAAAAAGTTCGGAAACCATCTAAATAATCGCGAATAAATACAGGGAGGGCAAAACTTACGTAAACAAATGGAATGACACTTTCGCTCTTTATAGTTTTTTGTATTACTACGCGAAAGATTTTTGTATTATCAAAATTTTAAAGCAAAATTGTAGAATTTTGAAGCATTTATTCGTAGGAGAGAGAATCTCGATTGGTTCACTTTTGTTAGATTCACCCTTCTTCGAAAAACAGTCAGGGTAATTCAGATTTTCTAGGGAAATATTTGGTATCTCTCGGTTAATTTTTCAAAAGGGCGTATAAGCAAGTGACAGTTTCTCTTTGTTTACTTTCTCTTCTTTTAATTACCAAGCGGTTTCCACGTTTATCACTCAACTCTTTGCATGAAATGATACCCGAAACTTTCGACTTTCAAACAGAATAGTGATATCAAAGAAAATCTTTATAATCACATCACAATAATCGAAAGAGAGAGTGATTAAAGAGACCCACTTAGAAAAAAACGTTCAACGGTGGTCCATCATTGGTCCAATACGTTGGACCATTGGTCCAATGAAAGTCCAATCAATCGTTCAACTGGAGGCCAACACTAGACCTTCGTTTGCCGATTTTGAAACAGACCGTTGAACCGAATGCCATTTTTTTCGTTCAACAAACCCAGCAGACAGAGGTCCATTGTTGAGCCATTTTTAACATGAGGAGTTGGAGCCCCGTTGGACTAGTTTTACTGCAGAATTTCTGAAGTTTTTTCCACTTATTTGTATAAACTAACAATACATATCTGCACAATACTTCTACTTCACGTAGAACAACAACAAATTTTTTTTCTGTGTAAAGGTAACACTTAATTTTCACACTATTTTTACAAGAGAAAAAACAACAACAAACCGTTCCAGCAAATTGAACGAATATTTCGTGCAATATGTCGTTCAACAGAAGAGAGGGGAAACTGTCACTTGCTTATACGCCCTTTTGAAAAATTAACCGAGATCTATTTCTCGACTCACACCCGAAAGAAGCTTTCAAATAAAACTGCAAATCCAACCCCTAAATTTTCATTTAAATCAATTGGTTGGCAACACTTCTTCTGGTTCAGCTCATAAACGTCAAAATTCTCGTCTTGTCTTTTCTTTGCAACGAAATACATCAATCGTTGTGACGTGGTGAAAATTTTCGGCAAACAATTTATTAAATCCTATACATTTTGCATAATTTTCGTCGAAAACGTTGTAAAATTTTAATCAGATAGCCACAACACGATTTTACACGTTCGACCGCAACGATAAACTGTGAAATCTAGTGTGGAAAGCTTCAGAGATGAGCTCATTTAAGCGAGACAAGAAAGAGGAGGAGGATGGTAAGAAACTGATAACATCACATTACTAAACTGAACAATCCGATGATCTGTTCTGGTTTATGTTGTGATATTCAGTGTTACTTAAATTAATGCATTGACTTCGTTCTTATTTGTTTTCCGATATTCGCACAGCGGGTAACAATCCCTTTCAAAATTTGGAAAAAACTGCTGTGTTACAGGAAACCAGGATGTTCAACGAAACTCCGGTCAACGCCCGCAAGTGTACCCATATACTGACAAAAATTCTCTATCTCATCAATCAAGTAAGTATCTGTAACATTATAAGGCTTGTTAACATGAATCTATCTGCAATTGTAGGGCGAACAACTGGGCTCTCGAGAGGCAACCGAATGCTTCTTCGCTATGACCAAACTGTTCCAATCGAAAGATGTAATTATGCGTCGCATGGTTTATCTTGGTATTAAAGAACTCAGTCCGATAGCGGAAGATGTAATAATCGTAACCAGTTCATTAACCAAGGATATGACCGGTAAGGAGGATCTATACCGTGCCCCAGCGATTCGGGCTTTGTGCAGTATTACCGATAGCACAATGCTTCAGGCTGTCGAACGTTACATGAAACAGTGTATAGTGGATCGTAATGCATCGGTTTCAAGTGGAGCGCTGGTCAGTTCTCTGCATTTGGCAAACACTGCCAGTGAGGTGGTCAAGCGTTGGGCAAACGAGGCACAAGAGGCACTGAATAGTGACAACATTATGGTGCAGTATCATGGTCTGGGATTGTTGTATCACATCAGAAAGGCCGACCGGTTGGCCGTTACAAAGTTGGTAAATCGTTTAACCAAACAAAATTTGAAAAGCCCATACGCAGTTTGTTTCCTGATTAGAATCGCTTGTAAAATAATAGAGGAAGAGGATGCTGCGGGCAATTCTGGTGCTGAATCACCACTGTTCGATTTTGTAGAGTCGTGCTTAAGAAACAAAAGCGAAATGGTGGTTTACGAGGCAGCTCATGCTTTCGTTAATCTCAAGAGAACTAACCCACGGGAACTCTCTACAGCTGTTAGTATTTTACAGTTGTTTTGTGGATCCTCAAAGGCCACTTTGAGATTTGCCGCTGTTCGTACGATGAACAAAGTTGCCATGCTTCACCCGCCGGCTGTTAACGTGTGCAACCTTGATTTGGAAGGCCTCATCGCTGATTCTAATCGTTCCGTAGCCACCTTAGCCATTACGACTCTGCTAAAAACCGGTGCCGAAAGCTCCGTAGAACGCCTAATGAAGCAGATTGCTACTTTCGTAGCAGAAATTTCGGACGAATTCAAGGTCGTTGTGGTACAAGCGATTCGCGCTCTTTGCTCTAAATTTCCTCGTAAGCACGGTGTTATGATGAATTTCCTTAGTGGGATGCTTCGCGAGGAAGGAGGTTTGGAATACAAAACATCTATTGTAGATACTATTATTTTGATTATTGAGGAAAATCCTGAGGCAAAAGAATCAGGCTTATCACATTTATGCGAATTCATCGAGGACTGCGAACACACTTCTCTGGCCGTAAGGATCTTGCATCTGCTTGGCAAAGAGGGTCCCTACTCCAAGTGTCCCTCGCGTTACATTCGGTTCATCTATAATCGTGTAATACTGGAGAATGCCACGGTTCGAGCTGCTGCCGTTGCTGCAATTGCTCAATTTGGAGCATCATGCGCGGATCTACTGCCCAATGTTCTTGTACTGCTGAACCGATGCCAGATGGACACCGACGATGAGGTTCGCGATCGAGCAACGTATTACTATTCCATTTTGAGTAAGTCCGATCCGGAGTTGAATAAGTCATACGTCATCGATAGTGGCATGGTATCTTTGCCACTGCTGGAGAAGTCTCTTAAGGATCATTTGAATGGTCCTCTCACAGAGAAGTTTGACATGTCGATTGTTCCGAAAACACAGACTGTGCAACCGGAGATCACCGATGAAGTTATGATCATGAATAACAGTAAGCCAAGTGCTATCGCACAATCAAGCGAACGTTCACTAACATTGTACCTATTTTAGCAATCCCGAAAGTCCCGCGTATAACACGCGAAGAAGCCAACACAGAAAAGCTTCTACAAATTCCTGGAATTCATCGACTTGGTGCTCTACACAAATCATCGACGCCAGTACAGCTCACCGAAAGCGAAACCGAATACACCGTATCATGCATTAAGCACTGTTTCGATCATCACGTCGTTTTCCAGGTTGGTTGCTGGTATTTAATTCGGTTATATTGTACTCAATTTTTTATGTTTAAATTTGTGTCTAGTTCGATTGCGTCAACACACTATCGGATCAGCTGCTTGAAAATGTGCGTGTCGACTTGGTCCTACCGGACGAGTACGTTACGCGAGCTGTCATACCTTGCGCAAAACTTCCTTATGGTGAAAAGGAATCCACCTATGTCATCGTTGAGTTTCCGCCGAATCGAGCTAGTTCAATTGGTATGTTGTACTACATTAGCAATCGAGATATCTATGTAAGATGATGTTTTTTTCTACATTCAGCTGCCTTTGGTGCCACTCTACGATTTGTCGTGAAGGATTGTGATCCAACAACCGGGTTGCCTGACTCGGACGAAGGTTATGACGACGAGTACATGTTGGAAGATATTGAAATCACCGTAGCCGATCAAATTCAGAAATCAAAGAAACAGAACTTCAATGCCGCTTGGGATGGTGCGGATACTGAAGGTAATCAATCTTCGCAATGCCAAGCAAATCTAATACTAATACTAATTTTTACTTTCCCATAAAGAATGGGTCGAAGCGGAAGAAACATTCGTGCTTGCGACCGTCAGCAGTTTACAGGAAGCGGTGAACACTAT
This sequence comes from Malaya genurostris, assembly GCF_030247185.1. NCBI lineage: Eukaryota > Metazoa > Arthropoda > Insecta > Diptera > Culicidae > Malaya > Malaya genurostris. The sequence continues at coordinate 324,496,458 of NC_080571.1, read as the reverse complement.
TTTGAAATTCCTCGGTCTTGCCCCAGCCAATCTATCGGAGAAAGTGGCGGATGGTGCGCACACACACTCTTTGCTGTGCTCAGGTTAGTATCACTTCTGGTCTCATAAATGATGAAATGTTTTACGAAAGGAATACAAAACTCTGTAGCTATTCAGCACTTGTCACTGTTCTGGTTATCGCCAGTAATTAGTTGCAGGGAAAATTATATTAAATAAAATAAACCAAGATTCCCCAGTATAATAGTACTGTAGTTGAGCAACCCTTGTCACTAAAAGTGCCATCTGGTGTAGAATGGGTTCGTATATGCTCCTAAAATGCATGTAGGAAATTGCCTGCGCATTTAACACAACCATAGTAGCTAATGGAAAAAAGTACAACCGTTTCTCACTAGTAGCGCTGTTAGTGTCTAGGTACAACGGGAAATCTATGTTTATTTGATTTACGATGTAATGGAGAAAAATCAGAAGGTGGAAAACGGGTTCTTCATGAGCTGAATGATAGACAGCAGGAAAAGCGGATTACTGCGAGCGTAGTTTGGCTTTATCGGCATGAAGCGAAGGATTTTCTGCACTGGCTCGTGACGAGAAATGAGGAAATAAATCGATTATGTGCATTTGGAATCAATTTGGTAGAATGGTACTTTTCAAACTAGGGGACACTTTAAATACTAATCACTACCGACCGAGAAAATTATTAATATAATTCAGCATTGCTCGAAAAACAACCAGAAGGCACCTCAAGACATGAGAGACACTTTATAGCACGACAAATATAAAAACTTTCTCGACTCAGGTTAGAAGAAATTTTGCCCCAGTCGCCATACTTCCTTGGCATGGCCCCTTTCAACAATTTTTTCATCGATGTCTCTCGTACTTTACTAGTTATAAAAATGTGGAAAATGGCTTCTCGACTGGATCGCTTCGAAAGATAAACAGTTCTTTCGACCTAATATTCGTGAGTTGTGAAAAAAGTACGGGTGTGTAATGTCAGAGACGTAACTGGATGTCGTGAATACGAATAAAACTGACACGATTTCTATACACTTTCGAAATCGAATTGATAGTTGATCGATTGTGTGAATTGCGAAACTTTCCTCCTTTTCACTACTAAAATTTTCAACGATTTTTGACGTCGATTATCTCATTTCGGATTTGCATATTTCATTGAAAGAAATTATCAAGGTGCAGTACACGAATCATTTCTGTCTTTTAGAAGAATCAAATTGTGGTATTCTCTACGATATTTAGTACAGTTCGGAACATTTATCTCGAACGATTTTCGCACAGCGAAAAGTGCACGAAGGAAATCATTTTGGATTTTCACTTAACTGACTGATTTCTACCTTCGCTTTGCAAAGAAGTAATCTTAATAGTTCTTTAGATAACATTTAGAGCCATTAGAACGGCTGATTTTATATAATGTCCACCTTTTGTTTCTTGTTTTCTTTCTCCAATGCAAAGCACCAGCAGCTGATGCAATCGTTCTTGCTTGAATTGAAACTAGCTTTGCGTACAAACCGACATCACATCCGTTTGCAGTGCCAATGACGCAAAACTGGTTTAATGCGTCTTCTCGCCTTGACGACCGGAAGGTAAATGAGAACTACGATCTGAGCGTTTGAGGTTTTTAACCAGGTTGAATGCGTCTTCTCGCCCCGACGTCTGCTTTCATCCAACGCACAAGAAGAAATGATCGATTTTCGACCACGGTTCCCCTTTTATAACGTTCAGTTGAAGATATGTGCCTGACAACCTCAAAATTGTCGTCCTTGCGCGGAAAACCCAAGCAAAAGTAAAGAGTTTTCCACGTTGTTTAAAAATTTTCAGAAAACTTAATTTTTGAGTTGTTTGTGATTATCTTACACTGTTCAAAATATTATCCTAAATTCCTGATCATATTTTTGATGATATACTGAAAGAATTATGTTGTTGCCATTAACACAAGTCGAGATATTCACGATTAAGTTCTGCTCATTCAATTTTGAAAAGGCGCCCCATAGTAAAGTAAGTCGTATTCACGACAAAAATAGAAAAAATGCGTAGTTTTCGAAAGTAACTACTAAAAATAAAGTATCTTGAACCTATTACTGGCAATTAACAGGGGCCCTGCCCCCTCCCGAAATCAGAAACAGAAACGAAAAAAAAGTTCGAGAAATATTATGGGGCTCTTGATTCTATAGATTACACCGTGAGATAGAGGTTTTGAGAGTTTTGTGATGGTCAAAACTCCACTGCCGATAAAGCAAGCAGCGGCAGGCCCTACGAAGTGGTTACACATAACAGAGTCAAACCACATAAAATGGAGGATGAAACCGGGTGCCCTAGTTAAGCAAGATTCTGCAGATGAGAAAGATGCCCTGCCGCTGAATCTCACACATACTTTTGTAGGGCTAGAAAGACGAACGCAAGCGCACCTAATACTAATGTTTGACTGGATCTATTATTATACGCCAACGAACAGAATGATTCTCGACAATAGAAAGATCAAATTGTCGGTTTTCTGGAATCGGTATAGTATACTTTCTAACGACTACTACAAAGCAGAAATAAACCAGTATTAGCGTGCATTAATATAGCGATTGAAGACCGAAATCGCTGTAAAATGGCATTTGATGAAGCACATGAGCATCGCTACCATGGTTAAAATCAACGGTTTAGGTTTCAAGTATTTGTGCCCAAACCTTAATTCTCTGAGAAATTTATGTGAGTTTCGTTTTGGAATTTCAGACCATTACTTCCGGAACTTGAATCCGAAACCAGTATAGCTAAAGCTAAAGTATAGCTAAAGCTACTAATATGACCTATATATTTAGAAGATGTTTTCCGTTCTCCTCGAAACGGCTGTGCCACTCTATGCAGTAAAATGTTGTCATTCAAAGTAGGGCTTTAAATATTCTCACAATATATGGCATCATCACAAGTCTTGTGGATTGTTGTGCTATATAAATATTTAGAAGGTCTGAGACAGTAAACGTTAAGAAATGTAATACAATAATCTTTTCTCGGGCACAATTGCAATTTTTATATAAATGCTCCATAATGATAGTTCCAGTGGAAGAGAGGAGTTTAGAAATCCTGAGCACGGGCCTGAAACATATTTAAAATCTATATACTATAACTTTGGAGTTATGCCGGAATCCTAATTTTAAACGATTCGTAGTTATGTTGACAAAACAGGAAACACACTTTTCGTTGAAGATTTTCTCAAAAAGAATATTTCCTCGCGTGCTAGATTCATGAATCAAAGTTTTGAACATCCTCAACGATAACTGTGTAATATCAGGTGTTGGAGTTAATTCGTAGCGTTTTTTAAGACTGCCCCAGAAAGTATGGCCGCAACCAAAAACCGCTGCCATTTCGCAATGGTCCAGAATCTGTCAATTTTTATAGCTGCGTCCTGTTGTTTACACTCTTCTCTAACCACTTGTGCAATTGTTTATTCGTTTTCATTAGTTTGTTTCGAAATGCGTGGACTTTCGGCAGAACAATTTCGAAAAATTGTGTACAAATGGTGCACAGAACGCGGACTATCACTGATAAAGATAGCAAAAATGGAAGGAGTAAGTGAAAAAGCCGTGCGAAATGCAATCAGGAAATTCGGTGAGGATAACACCTTGAGGATAAACCGAAAACGGGTCGAAAAAAAGGTACTGCTAATCCTCAGTTGGATAAACGGCGTTCGAAGCAAAAGAAGGAGGTTTCAGTTCGGGATGTGGCCAAATAAGTTGGCACTTCGAAGTCAAATGTTCTTCGTGTTAAAGAACGTTTGAATCTTTGAACCTATAAGAATCAGAAACAACTAAAACGTAGTCCGAAACAAGAAGCATCGATCAGGCCGATTCTTGCTGGAAATTTGAACTGCATAATCATGGACGACGAAACCTACGTGAAGCTCGATAACAAATCCTTGCCGGGACCACAATATTATACGGTGCGAGGAGGGCAAGTGTTAAACCAGTCCGAGACATCGATTGAAGTCGAAAAATTTGGTAAGAAAGCTATGGTCTGGCAAGCAATTTGTAGCTGCGGTAAAATTTCGAAATCTTTCATCACCACTGCTTCAACGAACAGCGAAATATACATCAAGGAATGTTTACAAAAACGACTTCTACCCATGATTCGAAGCCATAAGGATCCTGTTGTCTTCTGGCCAGATCTTGCTTCTTGCCACTACTCGAAATCAACGGTAGAATGGTATACTACCTAAAATGTCACTTTCGTCCTAAAAGACATGAATCCACCAAATTGCCCACAACTTCGACCAATTGAGGAATTTTGGGCATTAACGAAGGCACATCTTAGGAAACATCTCTCGGCAGCCGAAACCATTCAACAGTTCGAAAAAGATTGGAAAAAAGTCTCAAAACTTGTAGCCAAGAAGTCTGCACGGAATTTAATGAGGAACGTTTGCAAGAAGGTGCGCCAGCTAGTCTACAATGGCTAAGAAGCAAATGTTGAGAATAATATTCTGTTGTTGTAGTCTAATATTATCAGTATATCGAATAAAATTTGGATATCTAACACTTGTGAATTATTTACAGCGAAATCAAAGTGCGTCCATACTTTCTGGGACAGTCTTTGAGTAATTTTTGTGATTTATTATGAGAGTATTACAGTACCGTCATTCAAAGTATTGTTTATCGTTATTCACAACTTTTTGCCATCTTTCTGATAAAGCTCGGATATCCCGTTGACGAAATATCTTTTCCTTTAGATTCGATGCATGGTGAATAGATTCCATGTTTGATCATTTCCTAGTTTACGAAATGCTGCTCTGACAATGGATCGGAACAAATTGTGATCGGATCGAGCACTGTCCATTGAATATGGTGGATGGGGCATAACTTTACATTTCCGTGTTTCCAGATAAGTTTTTACTACACGAAACATGAGGTCTTGTATTATCATGAAGCAAAATTTAATTGAGTGTAATGATAAAAAAGCGATTTGTCGGTTTCGTTAGTTATACGACTTCTCCGAAACTGAACGTGTTCACGATGGCCATTGAAAACTTATCAAATTATCCAATAGTAGCGTATAAGATTTTTTGGCGCCTAAATTAAGAGGATGGAACAGTTGCGTTTTATTGGTTACGTCACACGTCACTTAGAAGATTATGACCCTTATTACCGTTCTCACTCCACTTTCACATTCACTTCACTTACATGTCACTTCACTTGATTTTACCTATTACCGGTATCACGCATAGTGGAGTGATCACTGTGGTGAAAAAACTAATTTTTTCAACAAAACGTTGGTGGCGTGATGTTCATAATGACATCAAGTTCATTCAAGTAATTACTTTTGTCTCAAAAGCGACTTCCGTAAAAAAAACCTACATTAACTTCACTTGATTTCCACCGTGAAGTGATACCCATAATAAGGGCCACAGTCATTTCACTTGGTTTTCACCGTGTAGTGACACCGGTAATAAGGGCCTATATCTCTCGAACCGGATTTGTTCACGATAACCCTTCCTCCTAACATTATCGAAATCCAGTTTGTCGGCTTTGTTACTTCTACGTTTATGTTTTCGGAACCGAAAGTGCCATTTTTTTATTTTCGAAGATTGTTGAAAATGATTCAACCAGCTGCGAAAAACTTGGGAAATTAAAGCGACGTTTGCCAGTTACGTCAATATATTTCCGGAACAGGAGTTGTCAGTCATTTTTTAACTTGATCCATGACCATATAGAAAGACGTGGAATATCCGAAATAGAACTTTTTTTGAAGCTTGTATTAGAGATGTATGAAACGTCGATATCTAGTGCTAGCACGTGAATCAATAAGTCCCGGGACCAATTCATAGATGGCAGTGCTAGCAAAATTTCCATAATATTTTTCATGAGTCTCGATCTGCAGAAGATACTTGTTAAAACTGCATGACAGTTTGATGTTTTGTCCACGAGTTACAGTAATTTAAGTAGCGTTAGTCTTGATATTCTCAAAGCAGTAGAATTGAAGCCATTCCATCAAAAACATCCATTTGTCGATAGTATGCTAAATTTAAACGTGCTCGTACTGACACTGAAGATGCTGAGCACTCCGACCGACCAAATGAGGTAATCACACCGAAAATCGTGAAAACAGTCCACCAACTCGTTTTGCCTTTCTCATATAGAAAGGTTATGCAATCACTTGAAAAACCGACTAGTGAAAATTGGCCCGGAGGGCCAAGTGTCATATACCATTCGACTCAGTTCATCGAGCTGAGCAATGTGTGTGTGTGTGTGTGTGTGTGTGTGTGTGTATCAAATAATCTCACTAGGTTTTCTCGGAGATGGCTGAACCGACATTGACTTAGATTCAAATGAAAGGTCTTGTGGTCCCATACGGAATTCCTGAATTTCATTCGGATCCGACTTCCGGTTCCGGAGTTATAGGGTAAAGTGTGTTCAATATTATACACCGTCACTTAAACCGGCGAAACAAAAAACGTAAAAAATTTTCTAAACTGGTCTCAAAACTACACAAATCGATAGTCATTATCAGTAGGCAACTAAACAAACCGATTCCGGCTATGCTGGTTCCCGGTATCCGGTTCCGGAAATACAAATAGGATACCACAATATTATATGTACATGAGAAAGGCATCATTACACCACTAGGTGGATTAAAACAGGTTTTTGAGATTTGTAAATCAAAATTGCGTTGTAGAGCTGACATCCCTAATGGTAACATACGACAGTGTGTACACTATTTTGCAGCTATTGTCAGAGTCGGTGCCGCATTTGCTCACGGTGGACCATAAACGACAATGACAATCATGAAAGAATTGCATGAAATGAACTTCGAATTGCTTCCGCATCCACCATATTCACCAATTATAGCCCCAACGACTACTTCCTGTTCGCAGGCCTAAAAAAATGCTCGAGGAAGGAGACCAACTCTACTGCAACGAAGAAATGATCGCAAAAGCAAAATCGTCCGAGATCCGGGGCAAACGATAAATCGTTTTACAACAAAGGTATTGAAATGTTAGGGATGCGCTGGACTGTGTGTTGCTCTTGAAGGAGACTATGTTGATGAACAATGCTGAGTTTTGCCACGTGTTTTCTTAGTTTTGCTATATTTTTCAAGTCGAATGTTACGGGCAAAAACAATACTTATCTTTGAAATAATTTATTCTAATTAGAAGTTGATCCTAAAGTACGAAGTGATTCTAAAAGTACATGATTACAATACATGGAGGGGTGAAGTGATCAATCACCTTGTGATTCAATGTTTATACAAGGAAAATAAATATGTTGAACATTCGATAGTAGTAAAAGCTTCAACGTTGTTCAACGGAACATTTTCCAAACACAACTTATTGTGTTGTCAAATTAATGATTCTATTTAAAAAATATTTTTTCTTTCATTTTGATATCAAACTTTGTTTTAACCTGTTCAAAATATACATTGTTAATTAGGTACTACAATTACATCTCTAAAATCACTTCTGACATTCATACCTTTCATCTTTCAGGCACATTCCGGGGCGGTGTCGAGATACTGGTCCGTTCGAAGTTGGTGGTGTCGGACGGTGTGACAATGCATTTGACAGTGCGATCGACGGACTCGGAAGTCGCGGAGTTAATTACGTCTGCTGTGGGCTAGACAGTCCCAAACCCTTTGCGCCCGGAACTACGAACATAAATGCATACACATACGAAGATCACACCCACAGACACACTCTTACTTACTTCCCCTGTGCAAGAGAGTTAATTCTTTTATGTTATAAACATTGAAAGTATCTATACTAGAGGTTAGTGTTAAGTTTTTCGTCGGCATTCGTTAGTGACTATTGTAGCATGTAGAAGAAGCAACAACAACGGAAATTAGCACCTGTAAGTCTATAAAAAAAGAACAGGCTACTGAAATAATGTACGAATAAACATGTGAATAATTGTATTAATTTCTGTACTGAATGAAGAGGAAAATATAGATCTTTTCTTTTAATCAATCAATATTTCGATTGCTTTATATCCGCAAATCGCTTGTAAATGTGTTTATACAGAAGGAAACGCTGCCCCCTTTCCGGAACCTGGACAAGCTGTACGAAATGGCGCGTCTCGTTTGCATAAAATATATACATTGTTTAACATAATAAACGCCACAAAGGCCATTCTCCCCACAGAATGATAATCGGCTGCAGCCAAGAGTCAACTGTCTCCCGTACCATCGCTGCCGAAAAGCAAACGACGCCAAGGCATAAATTATTCGCGACTGCATAAATTTACGTCCTTTCACTGCCACTGGAATCGACTGTGTGCTGCACACATTGTCGCGCTCCTACCAGGATCAAACGGGTCCAACTCTTGCTACACACTGTGCCAGATCACGGGCCATGCATAAAAAGTAATAAACAACAATTATATTAAAATTCGCCAAACCGCAGCCAAATTGTTTAATGTAGTGATATAAATTTCTTGTTCCGCACCTCTGTGGACTCTTTCCATTACCGGTCTTGGCAATACACGGCACGATATGCAAATTCATTATGTGTAAGTGTGTGCTGTGTACGGTTTCATTTAGCGAGAGGACGAATTTCGCCATGGATGTAACAATGGTGCAAATGAATCTGAGCGGTGCCAAATGCAGCGAGCCCACGTTGATCAAACACACATGACTGTGGTATTCTGCACGCTGTGACTGTGATTCGGTTCTCGAAATTCTACGATTCACACGATGATGCAATGCTTTAAGATTCTTGAAATATACACAACATTACATCACAATATCGTGATCTAATCGTATGATGGATGAAATACTCATCTTCTCACTGATTTAATTTAATCAAAATGATGACTTTTAGTATTTTAACGATCAGTTTAATGATTGATTTCACCATAATACCTCTTACCAGCTAATCGGTTTGAGAACAAACGTTCAGAAAAATATCTAAAAGGAGCGTATTTGATAGGTGGAGTAGAAATGCCAATTGTCTACTTAGAATGATAAGAGGAGAGGAAATAGTCAATAGTTTGTGTCGATCACTTTGATTGTCACTGAGAAATTTCGACTCCTCGAACTTGATCACAAAATATTCAAGATCAGCTTGCTTCCGTATGTCGATCGTATCAGATAAGATTCGCTAACGGCTGAGACGACAAAAACAATTTGCATTGATTTCATGCGCTGCAGAATCATATCACCAACATACGAATTGAATATTATACCCTGATATGCAATTTAAACGTAAGTGTTAAAAATGATAACGTTAAATACAAAATCCTTCTGTTGTAGCGTAACGTTGCGTATGCGTTTGCATAAAACTGTTCCTTATATTATATGATCTGAGCTATTAACATTAATTCGCTGAAACTGAAATCGATTTCTCCATTTTGAGAAGTATTATTGAACAATGACGACGACGATGCAACAGACGATGTGCGAACCCACAATCCTCGGTCAATATTAAGGAACAATTTACAATTTCAGGAAAACGGCCATAGTCGCAAAAATCAAGAGCAATTTGCTTCATTCAGTAAAAACCATTCAAGCGAAGAGGTTGTGTTTCGATTGTACTGGCTCGTGAGTTAACGGCTGCTACCGAGACAATTCTAAGCTTCAGGTAGTTAAACTGCCCATAGCAAACGCAATATTCGGGGCGTTTCCCGACTGGAAAGCTAGCAACGAAGGCCATCCCGTTCATACGCACAGAGGTGTAGAGACACAGAGGTGCGAGAGCATAGAAGTGACGAGTCACAGAGGTGCCATCGCATAAAGGTGCGAAGACGAAGGGGTGCAAAGGCACAGAGGTGCTAAAGCAACCCAGTGCTGATCTACCAGGTACCAGAATTTGTACGCTGCGTAGGATCAAAAGAGACGGCATATATCGCGAGGTGCTACACTGCAAGCATCGCATTTGATCGCCACCAAGAGCAAAAGCACTGTACCTGGGGTCAGGTACAGCAAGTGCAGTGGTGTTCACAACGACGGCAGAGCAACTGAGATAGCAGTAAACGACAGAAGACTGCCAATTGGAAACAGCAAAAGACTGCCAATTGGAAATCGTTGGAAGAGCTTCACGTCGTTCTTCACGATAAAGGAACAGAGACATCAGCTACAAGGTAGATTTAATTTAATTTATTTTTTATTTCTTATATCTGAAATTTTACTAAACATAAGTTTTTATTTTGGTATTATTAATTTACAAAAAAAATTTAATGTAATGGATGATCTCATGGAAGATCATCCGAATCCGATTCCGGATACTAGTAAAAGTTTAAATACTCCGAGGGCTAAACATTATCCACAGGGTACCACTGGGCCATGGATAGTCTATCTTCGAAAAAAAGAAAAGATTTTAAACTTGATGCAAATTACAAAGGATTTGACATCACATTTCTCTGAAGTTAAAGAAATCTGTAAGGTTAATAGAGATAAAATTCGAGTTGTAGTTAACGACTTGAAACAGGCAAACGATATTGTAACCTGTAAATTATTTGCTATTGAATATCGAGTTTACATTCCATCGAAGGAGGTAGAAATTGACGGTGTTGTGACTGAAGCAAGTCTGACAGCAGATGATTTACTTAAAAATGGAGTTGGCCGTTTTAAAAACTCCATGCTTGAGGGAGTTAAGATACTCGAGTGCAAACAATTGTACTCAGCATCTATTGTCGATGGAAAAAAGTCTTATCGTCCCTCAGATTCGTTTCGCGTAACATTTGCCGGATCTGCATTGCCTAGCCATGTCTATATCGATAAAATTCGTCTTCCTGTTCGGCTTTTCGTACCGCATGTTATGAATTGCACGAACTGTAAAAAATTCGGACATACAGCTACTTACTGTAGTAATAAGTCCAAATGTATCAAATGTCAAGGGCCTCATAAGGATAATCTTTGCGATAAAGATGTTGAAAAATGTGTTTATTGTGGGGAAAGCCCTCATGATGATCTTTCAGTGTGCGCTGCATTTAAGCTGCGTAAAGACAAAATGAAGCTTTCTTTAAAAGCACGGTCTAAGCGCACATATGCAGAAATGCTCAAAACGGTCATACATGTCTCTCCTTTGGAAACCGAAAACGGTTTTTCAAATCTTGCGGAGCCAGAGGAATCTGACTCTGACGGAAATAGTGAAGATACCTCGTTTGTCACTCCTCAAGGGTCTGTTAAGAGGAGATTAACAAACCACAAAATACCAAAAAAGACACCTAAAATTATACCTTCAAAAAAAGATCCCCGTGTTAAAGCTAAAAAGCCAAATTTAAAACCAAAAACTGTGCCTCCTGGTTTGTCAAATTCACAAACCAATCCAGGAACTAGCTCAAGAAAAGACAATAATCCAGTGGGCTCCATTTCACATTCACCAACAGGATTACTGAAATTTTCGGAAATTGTAGAATGGATTTTCGCTGCATTCAATATTTCTGAACCTCTAAAGACCATCATAACAGCATTCCTTCCAATAGCTAGAACTTTTTTGAAACAGTTATCAGCTCAATGGCCAGCTCTTACAGGTTTTGTATCATTTGATGGATAATTTATCATCCGCCGCAAATGATTCAATCACTGTCCTGCAGTGGAATTGTCGAAGCATCATGCCAAAACTTGATTCATTTAAAGTTTTGTTGCATAGTCAAAAATGTGATGTATTTGCTTTGTGCGAAACATGGCTTACATCAAACATAGCCTTAAATTTTAATGACTTTAACATTATACGTCTCGACAGAGACTCCCCGTATGGTGGAGTGCTTTTAGGAATTAAGAAATGTTATTCCTTTTATAGATTAAACATTCCTTCGACTTCTAGTATAGAAGTTGTTGCTTGTCAAATAAACATTAAAGGAAAGGACATTTGCATTGCTTCGGTATATATTCCTCCAAGAGCTCAAGTTGGACAACGACAGCTTAATGAAATTGTCGAAGCCCTTCCTGCTCCACGTTTGATTTTAGGAGATTTCAATTCGCACGGAATGATGTGGGGTTCCGTTTACAATGATAGCAGATCATCTCTAATATATAATATTTGCGACAATTTTAGCATGACGGTACTAAATATGGGTAGCATGACACGGATCCCAAGACCTCCTGCACGTCCAAGTGCATTAGATTTATCTCTTTGTTCGACTTCAATTCGACTAGATTGCACCTGGAAAGTATTTCCTGATTTACATGGTAGCGATCATTTACCAATCATCATCTCAATTAGCAGTAACAAAGGCATTGCTAATTCAGTTAATATTCCATATGATTTGACAAAAAATATTGACTGGATTAAATACCAAAGTAATATTTCAAGTGTCTTAACTTCAATGGAAGAGCTTCCCCCACTTGAAGAATATGACTTCCTCGTTTGTTCGATTCTGGAGGCCGCAGAACAAGCCCAAACCAAACGATTTCTTGGTCCATCGTCTAACAGAAGACCTCCAAATCCTTGGTGGGACAAAGAGTGCTCAGATGCTAAACACGCGAAACAAAATGCTTTCAAGACGTTTTTAAAACGAGGAGGAGGAACTCCTCAGAATTTTGAAAAATTCTTGGTTTTAGAAACCAAGTACAAGAACATACTTCGGGTTAAGAAATGCAGCTATTGGAGACATTTTGTGGAAGGTTTGTCAAGAGAAACCTCAATGAGCACTCTTTGGAATACGGCCAGACGAATGAGGAATCGTAACGTAGGAAATGAGAGTGAGGAGTACTCGAATCGATGGATATTTGATTTTGCGAGGAAAGTTTGTCCAGATTCCGTTCCTACGCATAGCATTGTTAGGGAGTCTTCTTCAAATGATGATTCCATTGATAGCCCCTTTTCAATGATGGAATTTTCCATAGCACTCATGTCTTGTAACAATAACGCTCCTGGATTGGACAGAATTAAATTCAACTTGGTGAAGAATCTGCCCGACCTCGCAAAAAGACGTTTGTTGGAATTGTTCAACAAGTTTCTTGAGCAAAATATTGTTCCACCTGACTGGAGACAAGTGAAAGTTATCGCCATTCAAAAGCCGGGGAAACCAGCTTCCAATCACAACTCATATAGACCCATTGCGATGTTGTCCTGCATCAGAAAATTGTTCGAAAAAATTATTCTACGACGTCTCGACACTTGGGTCGAGACGAACGGTTTGTTGTCAGATACTCAGTTTGGCTTCCGTAGAAATAAAGGGACGAATGATTGCCTTGCATTACTTTCGTCTGACATCCAAATTGCCTTCGCTCAAAAGCAACAAATGGCATCTGTATTTTTAGACATTAAAGGAGCATTTGATTCAGTTTCCATTGATGTTCTTTCAGACAAGCTCCACCAACATGGACTCCCAGCGGTTATAAATAATTATTTGCACAACCTTTTGTCAGAGAAACGCATGCATTTTTCACATGGCGATTTGGCAACAATCAGAATTAGCTACATGGGTCTCCCGCAAGGCTCATGCCTCAGTCCGCTCCTCTATAATTTTTACGTGAATGACATTGACAGCTGTCTAGTAACCCCATGTACACTAAGACAATTGGCAGATGATGGCGTGGTTTCAGTTACTGGATCCAAAGCTATTGATCTGCAAAAACCATTGCAAGATACCTTAGATAAATTGTCCGTTTGGGCTGTTCATCTTGGTATCGAATTCTCTGCGGAGAAAACAGAGCTGGTCGTCTTTTCAAAAAAGCATGATCCCGCGCAACTTCAGCTTCATATGATGGGAAGAATAATCGAACAGGTTTTGACTTTCAAATACCTCGGGGTGTGGTTTGATTCCAAATGCACGTGGGGAGGACACATTAGGTATCTGATAACGAAATGCCAACAAAGAGTAAATTTTCTTCGAACAATAACAGGGTCTTGGTGGGGTGCTCATCCGCAAGATCTAATAAAATTGTATCAGACAACGATACTTTCAGTGATGGAATATGGATGCGTTTGTTTTCGTTCCGCTGCAAATTCTCATATTATCAAACTTGAGCGAATTCAGTACCGTTGTTTGCGAATTGCTTTAGGCTGCATGCATTCGACACATACAATGAGTCTTGAAGTTCTGGCGGGAGTTCTTCCATTAAAAGATCGATTTTGGGAGCTTTCATCACGCCTGCTAATAAGATGTGATGTGCTGAATCCCATGGTAATTAATAATTTCGAACGACTAGTCGAGCTTCGATCTCAAACAAAATTCATGACAGTATATTTTAACCATATGTCACAGGAAATCAACCCTTCAAGATATATTCCTATCCGTGTCAGCCTCCTAAATGTACCTGACTCAACTTTATTTTTCGACACATCCATGCAGCGCGAAGTGCGTGGAATCCCGGACCACCTACGCTCTATGGAAATCCCAAAAATATTTTCAAGTAAGTTCAGGCATATTAACTCTGAGAAAATGTTTTACACGGACGGATCGCGAATGGAAGAAGCGACAGGGTTTGGTATGTTCAACAATAATGTTTCGGCCTCATTCAAGCTTCAAGAACCTGCATCTGTTTATATAGCAGAGTTAGCAGCAGTTCATTATAGCTTGAATGTAATCGTCACATTATCTCCAAACCATTATTTCCACTACACAGATAGTCTGAGTGCAATTGAAGCCATTCGCTCAAACGCTGCTGGCAAAAATGAACCGTTTTTCTTGGGTAAAATAAAACAGTGTCTGAACGACATATTGAATAATAATTATCTAATCACAATAGTTTGGGTTCCGGCTCATTGCTCCATTCCAGGCAATGAAAGAGCCGATATTTTAGCCAAACGTGGTGCTATTGAGGGTGAAATTTATGAGAGACCGATTGCTTTCAACGAATTCTATAGCGCGTCTCGCCAAAGAACACTTGCCAGCTGGCAAGCTTCTTGGGATAAAGATGATCTGGGTCGGTGGATGCACTCAATTATTCCTAAAATATCGACAAAGGCATGGTTCAGGGGACTGGATGTGAGTAGAGATTTCATTCGTGTGATGTCCAGACTCATGTCCAATCACTACACGTTAGATGCACATCTCCTTCGAATTGGACTTTCCGAGACTAATCATTGTGCTTGCGGCGAAGGTTACCGCGATATTGACCATGTTGTTTGGACATGCGTGGAGTTTCGTGATGTCAGATCTCAACTAATAAATTCCTTGCGTACCCAAGGTAGACTATCCAATGTCCCAGTTCGCGACATTCTTGCTTGTCGTGACCTTCCATACATGGAACTTCTTTATCATTTCATTAAATCCATTGGAGTTCCAATTTAAATTTTATTTTATGTTAAACTGTTTTCTCTTCCATGAGTTCAACCAATAGCCAACTATAGGATATTGAATATAAGTGGTGAACTGATACAAACAATCCTGAAATAGTTATAAGATCATGTACAAAATAAATGTATTTTATTTAATGTAATTTAAAATAGCAACTCGCTTGATAAAAACAGTGTTTAGATTAACTAATGAGTACCAACATACTAATATGATATTCGAAATGTATTAGGTTTAAACTACTATGTATTGTGGATGCCACGGCGAAGAAAAACTTATGTATATTGCCTATGAAATAAACGTATTTATGAAAAAAAAAAAAAAAAAAAGAGCAATTTGCTTCGCTGACGTTGAGCGGAAATTCAAAAGTGAAATATCAGTCTGTTTGATTGATTTTTATAAGTAAATTGATGTTTTTTTCTTGAAATTTCTTCAAGCAGTAGCGAAAAAAACTGCATTTGCCTTTTACAACAATGGCTGTTTTCCTAGGATTCTAATTAGAACCTTAATTCAAATGTCTTTCCTCCAAGATGCACAGTAAGAATGAGCTCATCGCGAAACATTTTATATTGTTAAAATTTGCATACAATGTTATAAGGTAAGTGGGGGTAAAATTACCCCCTTATACTATAGCCCAATTGCAAAAAAATAAACATGAATATAACATTCCTAGGAGACTAGTGGTTTCCTGCTAATTTACTTCTAACAAATATTTTATTTTCGAAACATTCAAAAATATTTCATTGGAGTTTTTTGCATAGGTGCGCACGCTCGAACGTGAAAAATATCAATAATTTAACTTTTACGCATCAAAATAACGAGACGAAACATTCGACAAAAACAGGACAAAGGGCACTACTAAAAAGAAGTTCACTTGAAATTTTAGAAAGTTTCGGAATACTCCTAAAATGAAGGATTCTTATTTATACCTGATGTTTGTAAACAAATTCCGTGGCAAAATGCTCCACATAACTCGTAATTTTGCTTCCATAAACATGATACGATACCTTTGAAGTTTGTTTAATATAATTGCAAGTATCTCTGAAGTACTGAAGTTCACAGGTCACAAAGCATAACGTTATCATAATTCAAGAAAATTACTATAAAACGAACCCCAAAGAATACATATAATAACTAAATAATTGAGAATAGAAAACAGAACTTTCCTGGTTTCCTGGTTGATGATCCCGATCGCAATGTAATTGTCACTCTTCTAGCTACAAAAGCAGATGGCTTACCAAACGAGATATTTCTTAGCAAACTTCGACAGCCTAATGTGTTTGAATATTTTGTCCATCTCCCTTCCACCAAATGCCGTATATTATTCTTGTCCAGGAAGTTGTTCAAATTTTGTCTTGGGGTAGGTTTAATCATCTTATACCGCACAATCAAGTTTCGTAAGCATCTTCATGTAATGCTGGTCATACTCTAGCCGACTTGTTTTCCTTATCGTTACGATACGTAATCCCCATCTTACTGAGCGTCCGACTCGATTTTGAGTTCGATGCACGAAATCTCGAACAGAGGAAATGGAAATCCGTTGAAAAAACTGGTTACTTCTTTCGATGTTTTTGCGGTTCTTGATTTTTCCTCAGATCCAGTCTTTCTGGTTGTCGACAAACATTCTCTGTCCAAATTATTACATTGGTGATAGCGCGAATTTTCGCGATGCACGAGCAATATTTGATGCGTTACTTTTCTTGCTTCGATGCGGTGTTCGCATCTGAAGACCAAATGTCAAAATCATATAATAAGCTACACATAAATATTTAAAAAATAAGACCGGGCTTTTTTAATACAAAAATGCATCAAGTTGAAGTTGATCAAGTTTTGATCGTTAGGAAAAATAATTCTATAGCAACGCCTGAAATTCTTTTATGCATCAATCTATTAAAGTTAGTGCTTCATCCAGTCGTGGTATTCTCTCTACTCAATCTAAACGAAAAAAAAAACGAATGATTCAAATTTTGCATGATACGAAATATAATAAAAACGAGTCTAGTTTGAAAAATAAAATAACGCGAGCTCAAACACAAATGAAAATAATATAAGGACCGTTCTCGAAAATAGTAACTGACAAAAACGGTTATGTTTTTACAAAGTTGGTTTGATTCAACCTTCTCTTCTTGGGGTAAATACCCCCATCTTGGACTTAACACTTGCGCCATCTTTCTTACACACTTTCCCAAAATTCTTGTCAAGATTTTCCTTGTTTTTCAAAGCTTTCATTTTATAAACGCCTAGAATTGTTCTATTGTGTGAAGTTCTGGCGAATTTGGTGAAGTTTATTTCGGTACAAAAACAACATCGTAGGTTTCATACCACTCCATGACTCCATGTAACGAAGTTTTGCACAAGACAACTTTATACTCTAAAATAGTTTTTTTTTTCAAATTTCATCAATTTTTATCCATCCAATAAAAGGTGATTTAAAAAAGCACTTTTTGATTCCCCAAAAGATTTATTGGAGGGGCCATGTCCCCCAATATTTTGGCAACTGGAATAAATATTAGAAAATTTGCTACAAATATCTTATGATGTAACAATTTTTTCTGTTATCCCCGTAGTTTTCTGTGAATAAAATATCATTCACTGACTTTTTCAACAATTTGAAAACTTTAAGTATTTCTTACAAATAAACTTGAAATTATACTGTACTTTCTAGTTACTAAAAGTTTTACCTGTAGCAGCGAGAAAGTGATTTTTTTCAGATACTGTGGAACTTTTGGTTGCTTGGGTACGTTTCGTCTTCAACTCATTATACACAAAAAATAAATATTCATCGAGTGGAAGGGAAGCTCGATTATTTAACAATATCTTTAACATAATGTAGATACTATAAATTGTTATGAATGAAACTATATGACAAAAACAAAGTTTGACAAAACGGAATCACCTGGAATTGCTTGAAATTTGCTTGATTACTGTGGTTCAAGAAGCGAAAATTATCAATATATCTCCATTAGTCTTGTGGAAATAAATGTTCGTTCTATTGTATTAGAATCGCTGTTTTCAACATCTAAATATTCAAAAATTTCTCATCCCATACAAAGTGACTATTACTAAGTAAATATTGACAGTTTTCTCTGAGCTGACAACCATTAGAAAGCACATTTTACTTCAAATCGAGCACGACAGAACTTTCATTCACACATTCCCACCTGTTCGCGTGCCACCCATCCCAGCAACATATTCTCAGTGTAATCCACCATTGCATTCCATGGCGCTATACTGTGGTCTCTGTCTGACAAACATGAGAGCAAAGTCCTATGACTCCACCCTCCAAATTGTGAGCTCGTGAGTGACCAATGGAACTGTGTGCTTAGAAAAGGAAAATGGTGAGTACTCAGTCTCGTTCATTTCGAATGCGCATGTCACGTCATTGATAAATTCAAACTGAACCCTTTCTGAATCGACCGAAACGTTTGGTACCTATGGATAAAACGGAAGAAATGCTCTATTTATATCACAAACGAGTGATACTTAATCGTCTGGAATGAGGACCTGGAGGTTAACAGCAGAGATAGCAAAAGTCGGCATACACGCACCCGTTCAATTCGTTCAATCTGTTCAAGTTGAGTCAAAAATTTGCAGTGCTGTAGTCAGGTGAAAGTTCATTAAATTTATTCATACACGATGTTTGTTTACCACAATTTGCGCTCACTGATTGGCCACCGAATGCCCTAGATGTTGGCTACGATAGCACTTGCTAGAGTGTCTTATTCTTGACTGATTCAAACCATTAGTCATAGTGACACCTAGTATCTCTGTTCAATGTACGTTTAGGGTTTTTTTTATACAAAGTAAAGTATTTCAATGAAACTAGACCAACATTTTATAACTCAGTACATGTTGAACACGATTCGAAATGTCTTTATTGTTTCTAGATTACGAATTCAGTGAGCGTCCGAAGTAGTGGCTTCTAATTGGAGTTTACACTGTTTTTTCCGAATTAGTCGAAGTTGAAGCTCGATTCATGTTCCCGGCATCTTAGAGCCTTAGCAGTCAGTGTGCCCATATAAATATGCTATTAGATAGAATAGTTAGAGCTCAATTCACTTAACAACTCAAAGAAATCCAATTTTTTGTACGAAGCAGCAGATCGCTCGCCAATTCAGAAATTCGATTTTTTTTATCAGAAACGTTATCAACCTCATTCTTGTTTACGTCCGTATCGACCATACGACGAATACTTACTTTCGAACGAATACGAACAAGCCATTCTTGTCTTCACTAGAATGTATTCGAACACGACTCGTTTGTCAAAAAATATTGAAATATCAGTAAACTTCTTCTAACAAATGCTCGGCCATGAAGGAATCACTCAAATTCCCTTGATTAAGTTTATCCGATTTTCAACAAATTCCCTTTCGAATGTGAAGGTGATTTGAAATTAAATGATCGCATAACGTATCGCATACGGCCGTAAGCAATAATGAGAGTGAATATTAATATATAAAAGAAATAAAAAAATACGTAAAAATTACACCCAGAATCGAGAAGAAATTCTCAGTTTGTAAAAAAAAAGTTTTCAATTTGTAAAGCTTTCTATTTTATCCCAATGTCACAGTTAGTCATGAATTGTTAAAACTCCTGTTAATAATTATGTTCTGTTTCCATGCTAAATTATTAAACATTTCTTTCTATAGCATCCACAGGATGCGTCATATTATATAAGGATGATATGCAAAATCCTACTTTATAAATTTCAAGAAACGGTTTTCCTTAAAACATGTTGAAAATTTGAAGTCCAATTATAGGTCTAAAAACACTTCAGCAATAGAACGTCAAGGTGCAAGTATTTCCTATTTGAAGGATTTTCAATATTTTTCGCTTTTCAAATGAATTATTACATACAAACCCTCTCATTCTGCTCCTAACGCAGAAGGCATCCAGTCGACGCCATTCTATTGACCAAACGCCAGCATAGACACAAGAGGATGCATGAGATAGGAATTTATGAGCAGTTAGTTATGTCACCTTTTGACGACATGCCATTGTTTGTTTTTTCCTCTCTCATAATAATTTTTTTTCGTTATATTTCAAACAGGAATTTTATGCAAATCTTACACCCACAAATCGATGCAATGTAGTGTGAGTTTTTTGGTGGATTTTTTACTTTTGTGGAACAGGAACAGGAAGTCAGATCCGAACATAATTCAATAGCTTGTTTCATTTGAATCTTTGTCTGTGGATATCGATCTAGCCTTGACTGAGAAAATTAAGTGCTCATTTTTGTCACTTACTCGAATGTACATGAACAAGCGCACATGCAAACACATACAGACATTTTTCTACAATTATGGTCTCGGTTGAAAAGTGATTGTACACTGAGAAAAACCTAATTTCATAAATACGATTATTTCATAGGCAATAAAAACTGTTCCAGAAAGTATGGACGCACTTTGATTTCGCTGTAAATAAAGTGTTAGATATTCAAATTTTATTCGATATACTGATAATATTAGACTACAACAACAGAATATTATTCTCAACTTTTTGCTACTTAGCCATTGTAGACTAGCTGGCGCACCTTCTTGCGAACGTTCCTCATTAAATTCCGTACAGACTTCTTGGCGACAAGTTTTGACACTTTTTTCCAATCTTTTTCGAACTGTTGAATGGTTTCGGCTGCCGAGACATGTTTCCTAAGATGTGCCTTCGTTAATGCCCAAAATTCCTCAATTGGTCGAAGTTGTGGGCAATTTGGTGGATTCATGTCTTTTGGGACGAAAGTGACATTTTTGGTAGCATACCATTCTACCGTTGATTTCGAGTAGTGACAAGAAGCAAGATCTGGCCAGAAGACAACAGGATCCTTGTGGCTTCGAATCATGGGTAGAAGTCGTTTTTGTAAACATTTCTTGATGTATATTTCGCTGTTCATTGAAGCAGTGGTGATGAAGGGTTTCGAAATCGTACCGCAGCTACAAATTGCTTGCCAGATCATAGCTTTCATCACTTTTATTAATATAATATAGTTGGCTATTGGTTGAACTCATGGAAGAGAAAGGTATCTAAAATAAAATTTAAATTGGATACTTCACGCATGTCCAAATGACATGATCAATATCGCGATAACCTTCGCCACAAGCACAATGATTAGTCTCGGAAAGCCCAATTCGAAGGAGATGTGCATCTAACGTGTAGTGATTGCACATGAGTCTGGACATCACACGAATGAAATCCCTACACACATCCAGTCCCCTGAACCATGCCTTTGTCGATATTTCGGGAATAATTGAGTGTATCCACCGACCCAGATCATCTTTATCCCAAGAAGCTTGCCAGCTGGCCAGCAATCGGTCTCTCATAAATTTCACCCTCACCCTTTCAGCACCACGTTTGGCTAAAATATCGGCTCTTTCATAGTCTGGAAAAAACCTAATAATGATTGATGTTATAGAAAAAGCAATACTAAATAAATTATCGAATTTACCATGAATAATGAATAATATACCATAATATCATTTAATCGTTTTCGAATTCGATATAACTACAAACGTTTTCAGTTTTACCATAAGACTGACTGACTGACTGTGACAAATTAGGAGTCTTGTCAAGTGCGAATGAATGTAACTCCTCATTTTTGGTTAGATATTTATTTAAAAAATACACCAAAACTGTCTTACGAATTTCATGTGATTTTTTTACTATCTGCAAGAAAACAACGTGATATGATGGATGGCGAGAAAGCATTATTAATATGGTGCCACCACAAGTGAATTTCCAGGAACGGTAACAGGGGCATCGAAGCATAAATTTCTGCCAACAAATATAACGTTAAAAAATATTTTAAAGCGCAATCAAACAGGTAATTAAACATTTTATTGTACTATGAAATTATGAAAATTACCATGTGCATTTGTATGAATGGACATGGTTGAAGTGACAGGAATCATTCTCTAGATCAGTGGTTCCCAAACTTTTGTGGTCGAATGCCCATTTTGAATATAATATTCGTTCTACTGCCCACCAAGCAGATTTTTTTTTAAATTCTCCGGCAATCGAACCATAGTTAGTTAGTTAGTTTTCTTTATTAAAGAGACTTTCAGCCAGTGGCTGGTTCGTCTCTGAATGACAATAGAGACACCATGAAATCTAACACACAATTGCTCAACTGGCGAATTAAAGAGAGGATTCAGGATTCTAAATAAGATGTTTTACTCTGATAATTTGACATGTACCAGAATCGCGAACCTGGAACTTGATCCTGATTTTGGATTCTGAACCTGAACATGGATTCAGGAACAGAACTCTGGGCTTGATTTCTAGATCCCAAATTTCGTAGCCTGATTAAAGATTTTAATGCTGAATCTGAGTTCTGTACTTGCATTTTGCTTATTCTGTATTCTGAACCTGAACCAGTATTCTCTGCTTGGATTCAGAACGTGGGCCTGAATGGAGTAACTTGTCCTAACCTCTGAATATGAAATTGAGATCTGAGTGCAGAATCTGAATTCTGAACCTAAATTCAGAAAGCTGAACCCGAATTTAGATTCAGAACCGGAACTCGTGACAGAGTTTCGGAACCTGAAACTAGATTCTGAACCTTGACTCTTCAACTGAATACTGGACCTAGTTTTCGAACATGGACCTGGATTCCTGAGCGGAAATCGGGATCCAAATTCTGGGCCTGAATTTTGGACCTGGGTTATAGAGTCGAGCTTCTTACAGGAATAAATTTCCGTAACCTGAGTTCTGAACATGGACCTGGACTTCAGTTTTGGACATGAATTTTTATCCCAGATTCTGGATTCGAATTCCTAGAGAAAATTTGGATCTGAACGTAAATTCTGATCCGGAAAGTATGATTCTGAACCTTAATTCTGGATTTGAACAAGATTTTGGATTTGAATTCTGAAAATTCAATAGAGATCCGAGGCATACCCCTGAATCATGAATGTGGACCTGGATACTAATTCTAAATTCTGAGCCTGTACTTGAATTTCCTTTCTGTATTTTGTATGGATTGAGATTGGAAAAAAGACAAAATTCAAATTTCTTATGAAATATTTAAACTATTTACACAAGCATGAGTGTAAATAGTTTAAATATTTCATAAGAAATTTGAAATTTGACCAACTTTTGGCCGTAACACCACTTAAGTAAGGAGTGTATCGAAAATAAGGTATCCACAAACTTTTATGATTAAAAGCGATATTTTTTTTCGAACCGAAAATTGATCCTTTATTGTACGAGGTTAAACTTGAGCATAATGAAAACCGGATAAAATTTAGGTTATTCCTTCAAGAATTTTTGAACTTTTGATCGAACGCTCTTCATCAAGTTCCGGACAAGTGTTGCTTCGCATTTTTGGACGCTTGACTCCAAATTTTTTTGAACTCCTGCATGTTCCCAGCTGCCTTACCAGTCTTCTTGAAAACCCTCTTCACGATTGCCCAGTAACGTTCGATGGGTCGAAGCTGGGGGCAATTTGGTGGATTGATATTTTTCACAACGAAATTTATACCCTTTTCCGCAAGCCAATTGAGAGTAGTTTTGGCATAGTGAGCCGACGCTAAATCCGGCCAAAACAGTGGGTGTGTACTATGCTTCTTATATAAAGGCAGCAATCTTTTCTGGAGACACTCAGATCGATAGATTTCTGCATTTATAGTTCCGGTAGTGTAAAAAAATGGTTGACTTCAAAGCACAGGAACATATTGCTTGCCATACCAGTACCTTTCGACCGAATTTCACAACTTGAATCAACCTGTCCGCTTCGCTCACATCCTTCCCAGCGACGACAGTAAAGTATTGTGAAACTGGAGCGGTTTTTGAGTCCTCCTTTACATAAGTCTCATCGTCCATCAAAACGCATGCATCCGGACACTGCAAAAGACGCGAATACAATTTCCGGGCCCTCGTTGCTGCTCGCTTCTTCTGTTCTACACTTTGTTTCGAGATTTTCCGCTTCTTGTAGGTCTCCAGGTGATTTCGCCTCTTGATACGCTGGATCATTCCGACACTCGTTCCTGCTTTGTTAGCCAAATCACGTATTGACATTGATTTGTTTTTCATGATTAAAGATACCACTTTCTGATCCATTTTCGGTTTTTAAGAACCGGGGTTTCTGCCTCTTCCTGGGAGCTCATCCAAGGAATAGTGTTCCCCAAACTTATTAATGAAGGTTTTAACACCAACATGATGAATTCCAAACTGCTTCGCCAATTTTCGTATAGTAATACCCTTCTCACTTAGCCATGTGTCCAGAACCTTAATTTTCACTTCTTTCTCAATACGCGACATTTTGAAAACGCAGAATTTCAACCGCACAAACAAGTAAACAAACGAAACAAACGCATGCTATAGGGTTAAGCTTATCAAAACTAGTTATGGGTTGCTACTATTGAAGTCAAATAAACTTATTTTCAACTAGTGGCTAGAAGCATTGTTGTGATTAAAAATATGTTTGGATTAAGTAACGATAGCCTTTAAATTATATTTAATTCAATATTTTACAAAGATGTTATGATTGGAAACCTAAATAACTATTTCGTGACTAGTTATGTTATCATGAAA
Organism: Malaya genurostris; assembly: GCF_030247185.1. Taxonomy (NCBI): domain Eukaryota; kingdom Metazoa; phylum Arthropoda; class Insecta; order Diptera; family Culicidae; genus Malaya; species Malaya genurostris. Next base: position 324,471,775 of record NC_080571.1, on the reverse strand, counting down.
CATTGCTGTCACCATGTTTTAACCAGTATAACATAAAACACATATTCGTGCTCTTGTTGCAACATAGTTTGGACTTTGTCGTATCAGAACTAGTTGCGGATTGCTACTTGGGTTGGGTGGTAAACTTTTCTAACTTAATCCTTCATTATGGTAGCGAATACCATGACCCTTGTTTCAGTGTAATCATTTTATACGAGACAAATAATATTTATTGAAGGTGAAGCTTAGCTATAGAGCCAACCCATGTTTTGTTGCGGATCGATAAATTTAGAACTATTCCGGACTTTGATTCACAAACAAAACTTCAAACCATAAATAAATGTTCTGTCAAAAAAAAACTTGGGTGGCGTTTTATATATTGTCACAATGTTAAAATATTTGAAACCCCTCTAAATACCTCCTTGAAAAATAACATAATTGGTGCAATAGCGATGTGAAATAACATGTTTTTTTTTTCAAATATGTAGCTTAAAAAAAGCATTACATAACTGTTCATTCATTATTATTTGATATGAGGTAGCGTGGTAGAGACATCAGGTAATGCAAATTTCACATGATCCTTGGATTATATAAATCGATTGTAATAGACAAAAGTAGAAGAACAATCTAAATTTAGGCCTAATCTTAACGCCAATAACATCGACATAAAATGAACCATTCTTCCTTCATAATCCGGGTCAAACTATCAACACTGATTAAAATTGTATCAAACGGCTGGATACGACCGATAAGTCCCCCAGTACAACCATTCATCGACGAAGCCAGACAAATTTTTCGTGTAGCTCCCATTATGGAAATCGCTTCTCTTTAGCACTATCGTTGGGCCACTTCACAGGTCACCCAAAAGAGCATGAGCGAGATAGGCACAAAAGCAATAAAACCAACATCTCTATCATCGTAACATCAGCGTAAAGTCGCTAAACAAGGATAACATCAGCGCCTCAGCATTTCCAACACCAACGACTTCCAACCCACACAGAAAAGTCGAACCCAGCGGAGTGGATCTACCTACCACCCACCCACTCCTCGGCCAAATCAATGCCACTGTGACGGAAGCAAGGAAATCCTTTTCGTCACAGTACATTTTCATCCACGATAGCATCCGTTTCTTGCTCCGCATATCGATAGGATAAGCACTCACCATGAATATTGGATTTTGATTGGATGGCAGTACGGTTCCATTCACGAAGTTCTTTGGGTCGAATTACCGCTGGTAGCGCTGTGCAGTTTGAAACAACAACCGTCGGAAAATCCAGCCAGCGACGGAACAGTGATTTTTTTTTCTCTCCCTTGGGACTACTTGTAGCTGAGTGGTAGTGGTGATGAAACGGGAGGCTACAGGTTCCGGTACATTTGTGGCATATTTCAAGTGTCCGTGTCGCGAAATGTTTACCGCTCGCAGTGGATGTTAGTGAGTGTGTGTTAGTGAGTTAATGTCGATTGTACGACACTCAATTTGATTACTTTTTTTTATGATTATAATCATTGCACAAACATTCAATTGAGTGAACGCATTAAGCGGATGTTGGGCTGATGTTCTGGTGCCAGATGGGTGGGGGAGTGGTCTTACGTTCAGAACAGGCTGTCAACTCATGGGATTTGGAGTGCAGTTTCAGCAATTGTCATTATCGTCTGGTCTGCCACACGGTTTGGATGGACTTTTGAATGCGGTTCAGGTGGAACTAAGTTAGGATAGACCACAGTTGGAAAGTTTTTTTGTAAAGCGAAAAAGTTTTTTGGCATCGTCAGAAACAGACATGAATTAACGATGGACAGTAACAGAACCGATGAGCGGAGAACGAGTGAAGTGCTGATTCAATAACTTACCTGCAGCCGGAGTGAGGTTACATATGGGAAAAGTTTCTTCAGTAACGAAGGACAGTTTGTCTTCGGATGTGGACAATTTTCATACGGATACACAGTTGATATTTATACTTACAGTGAGAAGGAACATGAATAATGAAATAAACAGTTTTAACAGGTTCTTGAACAATATTTTCTTTTCTAGCAACGAAACTAACAGTCATGAATAATCTAATTCGTTGAAGAGCTAGATGTGACAACAAAAATTATCGTAAAGAAAGTGTGTGATAATCTAATTGAACTGTATTGACTAAAATATGAACTCTAGCCCCGTCCAGATGCCAAATATTTAAAGGAATTCAAACAGTAAATTTTCCGGAATAATCCCTGAATCCAGGAAAAAATCAAAATTTCGAAAATCGCAAAAATATTTACAAGTGATTTTCGAACTCACCAAAGAAAAGTTCACTAATGAAAAGTTCACTACTGATTTCTTGCAAACGCGATTCTAACTGAAATTGATTTCACATTGGATGTATCGGATATGATTCTGGAACAGAAGATTTTTGGGAAATGAATCCCAATCCTTTGCAAAATTGGATATGATGAATAAATTCGTCGATGACCAAAAAACTGAACTTTGCTGAAAATGTTCAGTGCACGTAGGGTGGTTGATAAGTGGATCAATATTGATGATGTATTTGAAATTTATTTGGAAAGACCTTGATGGTGGAGTAATGTCATTAATAAAAAAGCAAATGCTGTGATTAATAATAGTTATAATGATAATAAAAGCAGTAATTAAAAGCAATCACAAAGCATGTTATGAAGATGATTAAAAAATATTAGCCGATTTAGCTTGAATATCATACACCGAAGTAACAGGAGCGCAGGCTATCGCTACGTCGATTCAAACGCTGCGCCTGCTGTGTGTTTGAGAAATGCACAATGCTGCTGGAATCACTTTTTATATTGTTTCAAAAATATATTGTTGGTTATATTGACCACCCTCGAAAATATCGCAGTCATTATTTCTCAGTTGCGATTCAGTTGTGAATTTATTTAGTAGAAATTGTTTTATTGATGATGTAATCAAGCTTCCCTAACACAAATTTTCACTTGTGAACTTCGAGGTTCAGAGTTTTGTGAATGCTTGTTTCATGAATGGAAATCTAGGAAGTGATTTTTTCAATTACTGAGTTGTTTCAGAAAATCTCTTGAACTGATTTGTTTCAAGAGTGATAATAAAATGAACACTGTCCTGACAAAAAAAAAACCTTAGGAACAGAATTCGAAACTACGAATTTATGGTAAATCAGAAACACTTATGAAACTTTTTCAAACATGTAACTGTAAAGGTTAGGTCCATTTAACTCAATTGAAATTCACATTTTTTCAAGGTACATTATAATTAATATCATCTGAACTAGCAACAGAAAAGTGAAAAACCATATATAAGAAAATGGAACAGTTAGCTCACTTTGTAACGAAGTCCTTCGAGTTCAACAATAGTCGTGTTCTGGACATACTCAATATGACCGCCGGTGGACGGCTGGGGGAAGATTTCCTCGGTCGGACCAATGATCTAGAATTGCAATCGAATAACAGTAGCAGTGCAAGTGTAGGAGAATGCGGTGATGTAGAGGAGGAAATTCAAGGACATACCGTAGATCAACGGAAAGCGACCAAAGTAGTAGCCGGTGTGAACTACCGCAATGCAGCAGATGACAACGATGACGACGAAGGGTCTATCGACATCGAAATAACGGATTTATCCTACAGTACGGCTGGAACGAACAGCACTGGGCATGATGGAAATGGTCATACTACAGTACCGTCGGTTGTGTACAATAGATTTAGTGTGTTGAACAATAACAATGACGACGTAGTGAATAATCGTAATGAAACTAGTGTAATTAAGAAATTCGACAATAAGATCGATGAACGTGAACATTCAGATGAGATGGGAATGGAAAAATATGCAACACGAATGCCGATCAATAAAAGAAATGTGCCGAAAAACTGGTTGATTGCAGATCTGGTAGAGGAAAAGGAAGGTAAGTGTATATGTGCAACTTTTCTTTTAGATTTTCTTCAAGATTTTCACTTTGATACAATCATTATGTATATATTTTTAACAACAAATGTTCGAATTTTTTTTGTAATTTTACATCTTATTAGATGCACATAAATGGAGCATTATATTTCACACAAATGTATATTCAAGAGCATGTAAAATTGTATGATTTGAAAATTACATGGCGTTAAAACGAAAGGAATAAAAAACAAAAGATCGACATCAACAAAGCGACTTGAACCGAGAAACATTATACCACAAAGCACACCAGTTAGTTGACTGAGCCACAGAAGCACATATCTGCTTGGCTGGTAAATCGTGCACATAAATTCATACAGTCTCACTCGCTAGCCGAGTGCAAATTACACTCGGAGCCAATAAATTTCTGTACGAATGGAATATTGTGTCATTAGAGAAGTTCAGTAGTTATGAATTGTATCGTTTGAAGAATTATGTCACCTGTAGAATTCATAATTTCTTTCTGATGTGAAAACCGTTGTCAATCTACCTCAAATCCAGTGATATGAAACCATTTTTTTATAATTCCGCATACTGATAGCACCAATGCTCAACAGTGTCGATCGTTTTCAATTCATTTTTGAAAATTTTAATAATGAATCTCATGAAGTGCTCTCCGTTCTCAATAAAATGTTTCCATTATTTTCATATTACAAAATCGTTTGATTTCAACAGCCTAAATCGAGAAAATTCCGGGATATCCCAATGCTACCCATTAGGTATCGAAGCCCTCAAATAACTACTATATATTGGGAACCGGAAAATCGTCAAGTAGTTTCGTTTCTTTTGGCACGCCAGAAAAACTACTGCACATCGGTTCAAGCACAAGTACGTTGCAAATAGTAATAAGACAGTTACAATCGATCTAGTTATAAAAATATCGTCAGGTCATCGTGATGACTTCGAGATACTTTGATTTTTCTAATACTGTACTAAAAAAATGCCGCAAACATTATGTTCACCAAAAATTCATTTTATTTCGGATATTTTTGAAACTCAGGGAACAAATAAACAAATATTAGCTATGTTTATGCTAAGCTGTCTTATTTCTAGGGTAAATGCACCTTGGACTTTACTCAATTCATCAAATCCTTTGCAACATATGCGTCATCTTTCTTACGCACATTCATCCTGTTTCTTCAAATGCTTGTCTTTTATGGAGACCTTCCATTGTTTTCCGGAGCTGGTCCTTCTGTCACCCAGAAGATTGAATTGGTCGAAGTTCTGCGAGTTTGTCGGATTCACCTAATGGCACGATACCAGATCCAGCCAAAACAGAATTTTTTGAAGTCATATTTAACCGTCGATGGTGCCGGTTATTATGTATGGCTTGCTGAACTTGCTGCACCCAATGATCGCCTACCAAACTAAGTACATATTTACAAATTAGTTAATCTTCTTCTTTCGGAACATCTAGATGGAACTTGTCGACGAAAAACATCAGACCTGAGATCTGCTTGTAGTCAGTTTTAATGTACGTCTCGTAGGTACTGCTTCCTGTCGCGGGATTCGGCCACCTTATTTTGTTTTTTCAGTTTGATTAGGCATCTTATTTACAGTCACAGCTTCTGATTTTCACGATCTGATTCATATGGTATATTACTCTCTATCCTCCAGGCATCGGTTGAAAAGTCGGGTTTCATAGGAATTCCACAGAATTTTTATATGAAAAAGACAAAAAATAAGAAAATAATTTATGTATCTTATATAACGGGTGTTTTTTTAGGAGATTTGTTTTTTCAATAGTGATTAATCTATTATCTATTAGTTGTTTCGATAGTGTAAAGTGACGTCTCTACTCAGTATGATTTGGCATCATGAATAGGTTAACTCCTGAACAACGCTTCCAAGTCGTAGGAATTTATTTTCAAAATCAGTGTTCAGTTAAAACAGTTTATAGCTCAAAATTCTCTTCTGTAATACGACGCATGTTTGGTTGAATGGATACGTCAACAATGGGGGAGGGGGGGTGGTTTGGGGATCATATACCTTGACGAGAATCGATACGTTTTGAAGACCATAGAAACATTTTGCATACCTAAGATATTCCTACGGAAGGTGGATGTAGTGGAGTGTAATGTTTAAAACGGCATAAATCCGACACTAACTTATATAAAGGGTGGATGAAGCCAGTGCCTTTAAAAAGTAGGTGTAATGTTTGTAATGGTATAACTCCGGAACTGCTGAACGGATTGTTATAAAACTTGGCACTTGTACTTGTTGCTCTTCAGAGATAATTATAACAATAGATACTCTTTGCATAACTTAGAGGATATTCGGTGGGGGGAGGGTGTAGTAAGTGTCTCTAAAAAGGGGGTGTAATGTTTGTAATGATATAACTTCGAAACTACTGCACGAATTGCTATAAAACTTGGTACAGGTATTTCTTGCTTTTCAGAAATTGTCAAAAGGTATTTTTATAGAGAAGGAAGCGTATCAAGTGTCAATTCGACCTTCGATACGAGAACTTGAAGGTTTGCTTACGGAGCAAATGCATCTTGACATAAAACGTGTGCATTTACTTCAATGCAATAAGACCAATAACGTTGTTTATATCCAGTTCTATAAAGAGTTGGCTGCAATTCAATTCGCTAAAGACAATAATAATGTGCACTATGTGGAGCATGAAAATATCAAGTACAACATTCCAGTATATATGGAAGATAGTGCTGTAGAAGTGTGTGTGCATGATCTTCCCTCAAGCGTCATCGATCCTTATATTCGCAAAACTACGTCCCAATACGGAGAGATTCTCTCTATCGAAAAAGAAAAGTGGAAGAATTTTTTCCCCGGTATTCTAAATGGCGTACGTTTGTTACGCATGCGCTTGAAGAGGCCTATACCTTCTTATGTGACATTCGGTTAGGATACAAGAATCCCGTGCAAATCACCTGTTACCTATGACAATCAGATGGCCACATGTCTATATTGCCAAAAAGCTGTTCACTACGGTAAGCCATGTGATAAACTGGACAAGGAGAAAACTAAACCAAAGGACAACGGTGCTTCCTTCACACCAACCCCAAGCAACCCCAGTACACCTGTGACAGTCACATCCTGAAGCATCCCCTTCAACGAAACCATCCAACGTATCCCCTATAGAACAAAGTACACCAGCTGCAGTTAACAACTTACCATCCAACCAACCAGCAACTGCAAACAATAAACAACAAGACGCATCTACAGCAACTAGCAACGAAATCAACAACAATACCACCGATGCGGCAATGAATGACGAGACGAACCGCGAACAAACTGCCCCTCAATCCTCGCAGGAGGAAAATGGAAGATCCTCTCCCCCTAGAAAAAAGGTGACAACGAGATCCAATACAAAAAAAATTATCTAAAAACTCAGCTAAATCGGCCACGTAAAGTTTGTACGCAAATAGGCCTGAATGAAATATCTTTTAAATAAAAAAAAATGTCATTGCCCCCCTTCATGAAAAAATTCATAAAGTTTGACGAGAATCGATATTTTGTTGAAGACCTTTTGAATACTTTGAATATGATTAAATATGATTATATTAAGGGTATGTAATATTTGTAACGGTATAACTTCGAAACTACTGAACGGATTGCTATCAAATTTGGCACAGATACTTCTTGCTCTTCAGAGATGATCATTAGGACATTTTCAGGGAGAAGAATGTGTAGTAAGTGTCCTTAACATGGGGAAAGGGAGTCAATGACGAAATTTATATAATTAGAAATGAATTAGAATCGACATTTAGACTAGAAGGAGGGGTTTTTGAAAATAAAGAAAAAAGATCTGATTCCATTTTGCCGGGGAATTCAAAGAACTAAGGGAAAATATTCTTTATCTACCTATGAACACGAGTGTATGTAAGTCTTAGCATAACTACGAAACAACTAAACGAATCATTATTATGTTTGGAATATGTACCAAAGGTAGGAATCGATATTTTTGAAAAGTACAGATACTTTCTACACTACTCAGGGTAATCATGGAAGAGTAAGTTCACTAACAAAAGGGAAGCTCAATGTAAAATTTATTCGATGAGAAACGATGCTTCTTGACTAACACAGAAACAGCTTTCACATCAAAATAGATTATAAGGTTATTTTGTGGGTGAGGGAGTGTAGCAAGAGCCCCGAACATGGAAAGTGTAAGGGAAAATTTATCGAGTTTTACGAAAAAATGGTACTTCTTTACGAGTACAGCATATTTCTAGCAACTAAGTGAGGTTCACAAAAATAATCACACGAGGGAGGTATTCTCAACATTGAACTGAATTGACGAAGAAATCATAGAATCAATGCGCATTTTTTATGAAAATTAAGAAAACTGTCGACCCAAGGTGATGTAAATAAGTTTACAACAGCATTTGCATTAACTGAATCGTTATTCTATACGTTCTTCTCCCCGGTAAACGATAATAATGGTTAAAGCCGGAGTAAAATAAAGTATAAAAACCTGTTTTAATCCACCTAGTCGTGTAATGATGCCTTTCTCATATCAATCGTACTTCAAAATAATTTTCTTCGATTCCTAAAAGCAATAACCGAAATCGGTTTGTTTGACCGTCTGCTGATAAAAAACTATTAATTGGAGAAGATTTGAGGTCGATTTAGAAAACTTTTTACGGTTTTTCGTCCTTTTCGGTGATGGTCTACAATTTTTAACACACTTTACCCTATATTTCCGGATCCGGAAGTCGGATCCAGATGAAATTCAGGAATTACGTATGGGACCACAGGACCTTTCATTTGAACCGGTCGCGCCATCTATGAGAAAAGCTAGATAACATATTTTCATTTTTTTGCACATTTAACCCATAACTCCGGAACCGAAAGTTGGATCCAATCAATATTTAGGAATTTTGTATGGGACTACAAGACCTTTCATTTGAACCCAAGTTTGTGAAAATCGGTTCAGACATCTCTGAGAAAAGTTAGTGCACTTATATTCACAATTTTTTGCACATTTTACCCAATAATTCCGGAACCGGACATCTCTGAGAAAAGTTAGTGCACTTATTTTCACAATTTTTTGCACATTTTACCCAATAATTCTGGAACCGGAAGTCGGATTCAAATTTTTTCACGAATTTTGTATGGCACCACAAGACCTTTCATTTGAATCTAAGTTTGTGAAAATCGGTTCAGCCATCTCCGAGAAAAGTTAGTGCAAAAAAACGTTACATACATACACACACACACACACACACACACACACACACACACACACACACACACACACACACACACACACACACACACACACACACACACACTCACACAGACATTTTGCGTACTCGCCGAACTGAGTCGAATGGTATATGACACTCGGCCCTCGGTTCAAAAGTCGGTTTTCACAGTGATTGCATAACCTTTCTATATGAGAAAGGCAAAAAGTTATTCTATAATACGAATGTAGTTATGATGATAAACGGCCTTTCGTTATAAAATAATCATTATCAGATGTAAAATTTTGAGCGATTACGTGGAAATAATGATGTCATAAGAAATTTTTATAACAAGGAGGGAGTAGTACGTGTTTATAGCCATGGAAGCCAAAGGTATTGTAGATCGAATGTGACAAGGAAGTACGGAAGTACGTCACAAGCACATATACACATGAAACTCAGAGGTTACTAAGAAGGTATTTATAGAGAAAAAGGTTTTCTAAATGTTCCTAACAAAAGTGTTCAAATATAAAACTGACCCGATTTGTCGAGAATACAATGAAAATTATGATTATTGTGAGATCTGAGATGGGACACTGATCATTCGCAATCTGAACATCAATCGGGTTGTCGTCTAAGATGTGTTTCATTACAATCGGAGTATTAATGGGGAGTACAATTTCTAGAATTTTTTTCGGCTTTGCCTTCACGAAACATTTCTGAGCAACACCGGATAATTCAGCTAGAATGCATTAAATTTGAATTGTTCAGATTTAATTTGGTTGTACAGCCGCCAGTGGCGACTTTTCAGCTCTATTATAGGCATGATTTGGTTATTGCCATTAGATCATCATTTGTTTCCACTATTATGGGATATTTTGTAGAAAAAGTGTAAAGGGAAAGGCTTAATTCCCTAAATTGATAAATCTGCGCAGTGGTTTGCAAGTCTATACCGAACTCACGACTGTTCGATTAGTATATTTATATGTTGACTTATGGGTCCCAGTACTTTTTTTTATTTTATCTATTGATGTAATGAAGTCTTTCTCACGAAACCATCATAATTCGTATTAATGTGATTCATATAATAAACGCTGTCCAATAGATGCATTTATTCAGTTATTTTTAGTCATGTACATCGGATATATGAATCTAAATGTACTGGAAGGGTGGGAAAAAACCCATTTGAGTTGAATCATGTTTGTCATTCTCCTACTGGCGCGGAAAGCATCATCTTTTGAAACAATTACAAAAACAGAGCAACCACATTAATTCGAATTTTAAATACATACTAAATAAATAAAATTAAAAATGAATGTTGTAGAACATTGTCAAAACTTAACGACGCATCGTTTAATGTTACTTGCGAAGCGACTAGATAGTTCATCAAAGCGGGATTGCGTTTCGTAGTGTTCTATTTGATGTGCGAAAATTTTGCGATGAACAATGCTTGCTGAATTCTCCGGCGACATTGTAAAGTATTAATTCCAATCAGTTGAAACCATCTAGATAGGGTTACAGGTTTGCGGGGTCTCCCCACGGCAGCTTTTGGAGTACCTAACGAAACGCTTTTGAACACGTTCAACTCGCACACACCACAAAATTGGATGAGGAAAGCAAACAACTGACACGTTCTCGAGGATTGGCCGAACCAGTGAACAGCACAAAGCCTTCAAACAGTGTGGGTCTTTGAAATTCTCAGCGATTTGAGTTCTAAATCGAATGTCAAGTTTTTATCCACTTGTATTCCTAAATCATTCACCTGGTTCTCTCTAGTCAGGATTGAACCATCAATATTGCAGTCGAATTTGACAGAATTCATATCACGGCAAAACGTGATCAGCTGACACTTTTAAACATTGATAAAAAGTATATTCATACAGCATCAATCGAAAAAGAGTTGTTGTTGAAGTTGTGATCGCCGAAGAGTTCGGACCACGAGATAAAATTATAAGTCGTCTTCAAATATCAGTTTGAAACCATATCCCAAAGCCAATGAAACATCTTTAGAAAACAATGTGAATAGCAATGGTCCCAAATTACTGCCTTGCGGAATTCTAAAACTGTATACTAAGAAACAAGCTCAAATGTCTGTTAACCGAACATACTAATGTTGTTTTCGCTTGAGAACACTGACACTGGCCCAGGGTAGTTTCATCAAACAAATACTTTTCACGAAACTGTGTTAATTTAGCACTTAGCAACGGGGCTTTGAGCAAACTTGATATAACAACCAGGTTCGAAACTGACTCGATTTTCAGTTCAACAACGTTGAAACTAGGTTCGAAACTAGCTTCAAACAAACGGTTTGACAGCAGTTAGAGTGGAAACTGGGTTAGGTTTGGCATCAAGCGAAAACGACATAAGACTGATGAAATTTCTGCGAGAGTGATAGCTGTTACCGTTTAGATCAATATTACTCGCATTTTGAATATGAAATAAACGGTAAAGTAGTCATATTTTAAACGTTTTCAAAAACAATAATAAAATATGGGCATAATAAATTACACTCATAAAAAAAAAAAAAACAAATTAAAAAAAGTTCAAAAACAATACTGAAAATTTTATTTCTCTTCCGCCACAGACAAGACAGGAAAGACGAAACAGGACGTTGCCTTAAACCTGGTTCGTTCTGAAAATGAAGCCAACTTCAAGTCATCCGAAGTGAATCCTCTACTTCGACCGAAACCCGCCTCTGAGTTACTGAAGCAAAGCGTAGACCTAATCAATGGTCACGGTTACCCGACGCTGCCACCTGCACCTACTCCAACCCTACCGACATACACTCGCACCGACAGTAACGCCCATCACACCCACGCTACCAACACCGATAACGACTCCGACACAGGTAAATATGCAGTGTATGGAAACAGTAACGAGAACAGAACGTCTTGAGTTAATTAAGATGAAAGCACGATTTATTTAATCAATTAGCACCCCTCGTCGCATGGTAAATTGGAAGCTTTCTCCGGTTAGAACTGTTAGATTACGGCCCCCAAAATTTACATTTATACCAGCTTTACAAATTAATTCAACGGATCTGTTCACTCATCAATTAACGGCTGGATGCTTTCCTCGGCTAGATGGGAATAGGCACGGCAAAAGAGTTGAAAATTCCTGTTAAACCCAATTCATTACGCTAATAAATTTGAGCTTTGAATATTTTTTCTGCTAACAATTTGAAGCGATGTTTTAATAGGTCTTGTTAATTCTTTGTGCAGTTAGGTACGACTGGCAATGTAATCAAAAACAATTGCTTTTTACCATAATTACATGTAATTGAAAACAAATAGATAAAATAAATGCAACTACAAGGAACATGTAACATAATTGGACTTGTATTTTGCTAATGTTATGAATTCTAACTAAATATGTTGTTCATAAAGAATTATCAGAAACAAATTTGAAAAAAAATGGAATGTATTACATATACAATTATTATTATACAAAATATAAGTATACAATATAGCATACTATATAATATAATATAATATACAAAGTACATGATTTTATCAAAAGTCTTCGCATAAATTTGATTTCGTCAGTAGTTTGTGAAACAAGTATCATAAGCGGATAGTTTTATCTTCAAAGTAAAGTCAGTCTTAAAATTGTAGTATAAACAACTGATAGTTCTCTGATATAGTTGCAATTTCGATCATTTATTTCAACTCTTTGTCAATTGAAATTCTAACGCTAGGTGGAATTGTTATTGGTTCTTAAGCTATAGATAAGAAGTAATATCTTAACACCCATCGCAAGCCTCGCCTCATCGCGGCCAGCCTAATCAAATTGATGGAAGTCGAGTCCATAAACGAAGTACATATTTTCCCTCGTTCTCTAAAGTTGTACTTTCCACTCAGGATTCTTCCTACTCGTATTCCAGTACAGTTTCTGTGTCTTGGAAACAATTCACCTTCAATGGTGCTGTAAGAGGCGACTAACTTCATCTGCAATGCAACTTGACTGGTGACGGTTCCAAGACAAACAAAGTCAATGGAAAAACCCACGTTGGAATGTTAACCCCTTCCAGAGTTTATTTTATCAGATGGGGTTGCTCTTACATAGCACTTACACAAGATATGAAGGAATCGTTGGAAAGGATGTTCATTTAATTAGTTAATTGGCTGTAGTATCTGCAATGTGACTTAATTAAATGATGATTTTTCAATGAGTGCAACAAAGTGGGGACAGAATATTTGAACCCATTATCTTAAGGAGGAGTTTCGGTTTAGAGGCCCGAGAAATACATCGCGGAAAAGTTTTACTCGACAGCTAAAAACACATCGTTGTCATTGTTGGCCAACAAAGCATGCGGTATTTTGATTCAATTGTTACCAATAGAAGCTTCAAGATGACAAACTGTCACCATTAGAAGCTTAAGAATGAAAAACGTAAAAAAAACTAAATTTGTAATGTGTGCTAACCATAACTGTACAACTGTACAAACAAGTTCCCATCGGGTTTGACCAAATATGTCCTTACAAGGAAGTTTTCTACCCTTGGCATCTTAGGGTGAAACCAGAGAGTAAGCGACAAGCGACGCGAAGCGATGCGAAACTTGACAGATCGCACGGAGTCGCGCGGCAAAGCTCCGTCCACTTAAGTTCACCCTCATTGGACATAACTCAAAATTGAGTGACACATCACTCAAATGCATTAAAAGTGCACGTACTCTAAACTTGAGTTACCACCTGTCTACTCATTTTTAGTTAAGGGACGAAATTGTCAAAACTTGAGTGATTTTTACTCAAAATAAGAAAACAATTTTTTTTAAATTTGAGTAAGTTCAACTCAAAATAATAAAACGTAAAATAATAAAAACGGTTATGTGCCCTAGCACAAAACTTGGCTAACCCCTAAATGACCAAACCTGCATCGGCCAGAAATAGTCGAAAACACGTTTCCGTTCGGCAAGTCAGAACATTGCACTCCGTTGCAAAACATGAAGCGTTCTGTAAATAGCAGAAACTTTACGTTTGCTTAGCGGTACAAATTGAGCTGCCGAGTTTAGCACTAAGCAGTTCAATTTGAACTGCTCTGCACTGTTGAGTCAAAGTCGAAACGTAAAAATAATTTTAAAAAATCAAAATTTGAGTTTCTTGCTCTCAAAACGAAGAAACTTTTCTTCATTATTTTCATATACAAAGTTATTCTTCTTTCTTTTGAATGCGCAAAATAGTGATTCAAAACCGTTTCCTTTTGAACGGTTTGGAATCAAAATTGAATTATTTTGATATCCTTATGTTGGGCTTTTCATTAAGCATAATTGAAACCACAAAATATCGATGATTGACGTTGATTTCAACATGTTTTCAAAACCGGATCTAGGTACGGCAATGGAAAATGACGTATTCTTGCATTCTTTATTTCGATAAGAATATTCCGAGAATGGAAACGCTCTGAACTGCAAGAAGTATTTTTTCACTCAAATTTTTAAAAATTCAACGCTTACTTTAATGTATGAATAAATGCTAGAGAACTCATGGCAACGTGTTTACTTTACTCAAATCCATACTCAAAATTTGACATATTGTTCCAGTTTATAAACCATGAGTTATGTTCAAAGAGCGTGTATGTCAGAGTGAACTCGATGCGTTGCGAAGGGACTACTCATCGATCGTCGCGTGTCGCTTTCTCTCTGGTTTGACCCTTAGAGTTTAAGCAGTGTGCCTTTAAAATTATATTATTAATTAAAAAGAGGAAGTTTCTTCGAAAACAATTGGTTCAAATTGCATATATAATGACGCAAGTGGAACAGAGAGACTTTCTTTAAATATTTGCATAACACGTTTACAGTCAAAAAGGCGGGTCTAAGGAGTTTAAAAATTGAACAAACACGCTGAACATTGATTATTCAGTAATAAAATATAAAATAGTGCTTTGGGATTATTTTTTCGTTCCCGAAATATCCGAATTGTAGATTTTCTTCCTCGTTAAGCTTTTCTGAGTTTCAATTCGTTATTCTTCTGCATGATGGAGCGCTAATCACATCAAATCAGACCCATCCGGACGGATTAAGGAAAACACGACGTTGACACGTTGAACTCGTCTCTTTAGGAGCATGTTGAAGTCCAACTCGGCGAGAAACCTCATATGAAAACTCTGCAGTCTGTCATAACGCACACAAAACAGTTGATGTCGAAGGTGTGTTGTAGGTTCCGACGTCGTTTTTGATAAAAATGGAGAATACATCGAATAAATTGATTCGAAAGGACTTAATGAAACAAACCAAACATGAAAACGGTAATATTATTGCTTTAAGTAATAATAAAATAGATAGAGATTACAATGGAGCCTGTTGATTGACGGTCGAGGTGAAATACGAGACGGACCGTCGACTTCCAAAAACGTGTGGCATGATGAGTGGACATTTACAGCGCGACCGGTATGAAATTTATGTATTTGGTATCAACACAATTTTTGAATTCTAATTTTGTAGAAATTGACATCTTGCCATTACGGAAAAGAGGCATGGAGTTGTATGCCGGGAACAATTTCCAACTGTTACCCAAGAACATGAACCTTACCAACACGTCAGAGAAGAATCTACAGAAGACGCGAAAATCAGTTGTTAAGTTTGAAATAGGATCATTGACCAATACTTTATCGTAACAACCTTTAACATGACCAAAAAGCAGTTTTGGCCCAGCACACATATACCACACGAGCCAGTTCTCATACAGCCCGTGTGCTCATTTGAACAAAAAAAAATTATCAACTTACAAACGGGCATTATTTATGAAAAACCATTATTCAGTATTGTAAATAATTCGTCAATACGTCATTCCCATTTGAATGCACACGATAATTCATCATCGATAGCATTGTCAAAATGTCGAATATTGCCAATAATATCACCTCATGTGAAAGCCACTAATCATTTGGATTGACAATAATATTGATTTGTTTAGTCCACCTACTGACAAGAGACAAGACAAGGGCGGACACTGTGTGCTTAAAAATTATATTATATTATTGAATAAAAAAAAGAACGAGCTCTCAAGTCAGTAAATGAGCCAGCACATGAGTCGGCTCACGAGCTAGAACCCAATTCAGCTCATGAGCCAGCATACCTGTTGAATCGCGAGCTGTGCTTCAGACTTCGTGCGCGTGTTTTCTGATAGCTCGCGTGAACGAACCACGAGCTCTATCGATTCAGCTCTCTTTTTTGCTAGCACACGCTCATAAGTCTGGTTTGAAAAATCACAGCATATGAGCTTCATAGGCCCACACAGCAAGTATAGAGCAGCTCGTGTGCTGAGCTCGAACATCACTGCCAAAAAGTATTCGTATTTTCTTTTCAAACTAAGATTTTTTTTGTTTCCGTCCTAAAATGTCTGATTCTGTTTCGGACAAGCGTCATTTCTGGAAACTTAAGATGCGTCATTTCTGATAACTTATGATATGCTGCTAAAACGCATCGATTATATGTCGAAAATTTCTCTAAGTAAGAATTCTTAGTGTCAGTAGGACTATTTGTGCAATTGTCCTCTATACACTAAGATCTCTTTCACACGGTTTTTTATACTATTTTTATTTTTTATTCATTTTACTCAATTATAATTGAAACTTTTCGTTTGCTAGAGTAAAATTTAACCTACTTGAACTCTAATTGTGAAACTTGTCAACTACTGATGGTCCACGAATAAAGCATTCGCCAATGCAGAGCTTAGTTGTTTTTACCAACGATTTTTTATTCATCCTGCAGCCAGTGTTTTCAACCCAAATGCTGACGTAATCTAAACTATGCAGCGACGGGCTTCGCGTTCAACTAATATTTATCAAGGCATTTTCTCCGGTATGCTTCGTACTTGGATTTGTTTCCGTTAAATGCCACATTTTTTCGATCTACATAAGATAGCCTGCTCTGCTGATTGTCGTTGGTTTGAAAACCTTTCCCCACAATGAACAGAATTTCGAATTTTGTATGCCATGTTCTTTCAAAACATGTTTACTGATTTGGGCCGGGACTGGCTACTGGCTTTCTTTGAATGTAAATTCATTGATCGACTAGAAGCGGTAGAAGTGAAGTGAAGTTGTAAAATACAAGACCTGGGTAGACAAAACAAGATTCTTTAGTTAGTAAGATGTAAACTTTTAAGGTATTTGTTTTCTCAGAAAAAAAAACGGATAGAACAAGGAACAATACTCTGAATTGTTATGAATTTAATAAGATCCATTCCATTTTATATATTATCTTTCATAAGATCTATCCCTAAAATGTGATACATCTAGTCAAAAATCTACTTTTTGACGAACCTACTTTTGGACGAAACTCAATAATTTCGTAATCGAAATGGAAGAGGAGCTGATCGTCAACTGTAAGGAACACCATCCAAAATCTTCACGTATGCCTAGTAGTTTATGTTGAGCCGTCAGGTCGCGCTAGCCGTTCAACATAAACTGCTACGCACTTATGAATCAAAGACGAAACGTAAACTAAATCATATATTTAATTATTTCATACTATCTTCATCAAAGAGTTCCCGGAATATGTTTAGAAAACTAAAAATACTAAACAAAACTATCACACTGAAGAAGAATATAAATTGTATTCGAAATGTGCATATGTGATGTGACGTTTATTATACAAGATTTATAGTGTCGTGAGATACATAGTGAATTTGTATAGTGACGTGATATACTTATAAAAGAATTAAATGGTAATATTTAAAAAAAAATTTATCCTTGTAAAAATACAAGATTATTCATCAAAATCGATATTGTCCCCTTCAAAGTACCCCCCATCGACTGCAACACACTTATGCCAGCGCTTGATCCAATCCTCCAATTTTTTATATTCAGTTTTCGGTATGGCCATCAGAGCCATCTGCGATTTTCCATGCATTCCATGGAGCGGTTTCTTGTGTTGACCGAATAGGAAAAATCGCAGGGAGGACAGATTCGGCCTTGAAAATCATATTCTTTGCGGCGTCAACGCGATCCCTTTTTTGCATCATTCGACACCGGCTTTACAGCGACACATCTGAGCCCCAATTAATTAACCAAAATATCCAAACGGATCCAAAAGCAATGTCCAACTCCTCTGCCATCTCTCTAATAGTCAATTTGCGGTCTACGGTCATCCATTCTTCGGCTTTGTTGATGGTTACGTCGATTTTCGATGTCGATGCCCTTCCGCTTCTCTCATCATCATCATTCACAGACTCACGGCCACTTCTGAAACGTTCGTGCCACTGAAAATCGACTGTTTTCTTCAGAGTATCGTTGTCAAAACTCTCTTCTTACCAATTCAATTCCAATTGAAAATTGTACAAAATCGAGGACACGCACAATCGTAGATGTACTCAACACAGCGTAATTTTTACAAATGTCTAAGTATCAAGCTGAAAATTTGATAAAATATGAATGACAATCGGGTGACTGAGAGCGCCACATGGTGGTGATTGCGGGGACTTTTTGATCTAGGTAGTATATCACCCTGTAATAACGAAACCGGATGTCGGATCTGAATGAAATTCAAATTTTTAAACTTAAAAATCATCCATCCCCGAAAAAATTAAGTGTATCTTTTTTGCATACATTCTGCAGTGATTGTATATCCTTTCATTTTGAAAAAGACAAAGGCAAATATCCTCCAGAACTCAATACTTATTCAATTTATGAATCATGTTAGTCTTCTCATGAGATCATACCTATTATTAATGATTTTATGAGCAAAATGATTTAAATCATGAAAATTTTTAAGGGTGATCTGATATATTATATGAATCATTTGTGATGATCTGATCTCCGAGCGATGTTAAAATCGTACCAAAGAAATCAATATTGGGCTCAAAATAAGTTCATTTCGTAAGTTATGCTAGTTGACGGTCAAACTAATCGACTTTGGTAACTCAGAACAGAGATGGCATTTCACCAGAGAGATACACGCTAGAGTCAGATTTTTGCCACACCGAGGATGAAAAAACGAAGCACCGCACAAAGCGGAAAGCGCACTTCTTCTCAGTGTCGAATAGACAGCATTTGAGTGTGTGCTTGTGGTTAAATTCGCATGAATCGCTCACACGCGCTCTCGTCTAAATACACCCAAGTGACCACTGGCGCGTGATGTTGAGCGAACACTTCTGTGAACTTCAATAATAGAGAGTAGATCTGGCCTTGCTATGAAAAATTTGCAAGGAAAACCGAAAATTTTACGATAAATTGTTTTATTTTGCTGATTTTGCGTATCTACGCAACCATACAGCAGAGTGCTCACCGGCGTGTACAGCTCTGTGAAAGTATCTGCATCCACCTCAGAGAATTTATTAGCTAATGCTCTAGCACTTTGGTGCGATTCAGTGGAAGAGGTAAAAGGAAATAAACAAACGCACTCATGATGCGTGTACACTTTACACAACAGTGGTGTATAAATGTGAAAGAGAAGAGCTCTCGTTAAAGTTGTCAGTGCGAGGGGAGAAATTTTGCTTGCTCTTCGTCACACAGAGGAGATAGACATCTCTGACTCAGAAATCAGCTTTTTGGCGAAAAAATTAGTTGATTTTCTGATTTTAGTTAGTTATTTTTTGAGACAACTAAAAAAATCTAATCTAGATTTATTAATTCTAATTCCCTTAATAATAACAAAATATTTGTTGAAATGACTATTTTTTGTTGAATTCACCAATTGAACGTGCTGTCATTTCTTAGCTAAGCCACACTTCATTTCTATTCAACTAATTTTTTAGTTGAATTAGAGAAATAAAAACGTTGTTTCCAACCAACATAAATGGTTGAATTGGTTAACACCGTAATGACTACTAGCCACCAGATGGCACACTACTACCGAAAAAAATTTCAGTCGCGGTTGTCTTTTCTATATTGGCAGGTATGAATACGATGTAGAATTGGAAAAAAAGACATAAACGAAACATTAACTTCTTTTTGAACATTTTTCTTCTAAATCGCTTTTTTCTTCATTCGACTTCGCGAAATCGACTCACTCACTGAAAACTTTGAGCACTCGGAAAACAAAAACCGAATATAAGCAATACACCGGACGGCGTAGCCCGGGAGATTGGAAGATACAAAAAACTTCATTTGACTTATACAATTAGAGTGCCACATTCGAAACTCACTTCACTGTTCCACGTAAAAACATTATTAACCATAATCGCTTCAAATGCGCACCACTTCTACACTTTCCACTGACAGTTCACGGCATTTTTACTAACCGGTTTACAAATTTAAATATGGATATATCGTAACACATGCGAAAAACATCTAAACAATTTGCAAGCATTTTCAACAAGACTGTCCTTTTTAGCTTTTTAATGGATTGTTTTGCTTTGACACGTCTCATGAGTTTTTGGCTAATAAACTTGTTAATAAAACCAATTTCATTTTTGTTTTCTTTGTACTGTTCTTCAGCAATGATGATTATAGAAACAAATTCTCTGATTTTAATAACAAAATTAGTTGTCAATGAGAATTTCGTGTTGGATTGAAATATTGCTGGTTTGTGTCCAGGATATTCACCAACTAAACGCATTCTCTAAAAATTAGAGTTTTTTTCAGCAAAGTAAATTCTCAATTTTAACTAATTTCATAGTTATTTTGGAAATTTTGTTGATAAAATCCACTAATTTAAAAACAGTAATACGAATTAGGTGCAGAGCTAATTTCGGTCGTTCCGTGCGGAATCCGATTCCAGAAGTACCTGAAATATTGGATCTCATTTCGTTTTCTCAGAGAAAGCTCAACCGATCTGAGAACTGCTCCAATTTTTATATTATGCTAATTGATGCTCGAACTTTGCTGTTGCCAATGAATACCACACGGAAAGACCGAAATCAGCATTTTGGCGAGAAAATTAGTTGATTTTCTTATTTTAGTTAGTTATTTTTTTAGTCAATTAAAAAAATCTTACTTTTGCTGATTTAGATTTTTTATTTCTAATTCCCTTAATAATAATAATAAAATATTTGTTGAAATGGCTATTTTTTTAGTTGAATTCACCAATTGAATGTGCTGTCATTTCTTAGCTAAGCCACACTTCATTTCCATTCAACTAATTTTTTAGTTGAATTAGAGAAATAAAACGTTGTTTTCCGTAATGGCTACTAGCCACTAGATGGAACACTACTACCGAAAAAAATTTCAGTCGCGGTTGTCTTTCCTATATTGGCAGGTATAAACACGATGTTCTATAGGAGAAAAAGACATAAACGAAACATTAACTTCTTTTTGAAAATTTTTCTCCTAAAACGCTGTTTTCTTCATTCGACTTCGCGAAATCGACTCTCTCACTGAAAACTTTGAGCACTCGGAAAACAAAAACCGAATACAAGTAGCACACCGGACGGCGTTGCCCGGAAGGTTGAAAGATACAACAAACATCATTTGACATATACAATTATTACGCACAATCACTTCAAATGCGCACAAAATCTGAATAAACACACTTTCCACTAAGAGTTTACATATTTATTCTACATTTTTACATATCGTTTTAGAAATTTATATATGGATATTTCGTAACACATGCGAAAAACATCAAAACAATTTGCAAACAGTTTCAACAAGACTGTCCTTTTTTACCTTTTTTTTATATATATAAAAAATAGGTATAGAATTCGCTCAAACTTTAGGAAAATTTTCCGAGGCCCGGAGGGCCGAATGTTATATACAAATCGATTCAGCTCGACGAACTGAATAAATGTCCGTGTGTGTATGTGTGTGTGTCTGTATGTGTGTTGTCAACTAAGAGGTCGAGATCTCAGAGATGGCTGGACCGATTTTGATCAAACTAGTCGCAAATGAAAGGTCTCCCCGTCACCCAGAACGCTATTGAATGGTTTTGAGATCGGATGTGTACTTTTTGAGTTATGCGAAGTTTTATGTCAAAATTTTCAGTTTTTTGACAGTATCTGTCACAATTGATCTTGAAAACAGAATATATTTTCAGACTTAGATTCCGCACGGTAATACCTATCCAACAAGCCATAGATTGTTAAAATCCGTCCATTTTTAACGGAAATATCGAAATTTTCGTGTAAGCGACTTTTTCTCCTATTCCAGCAGTGGGAGTTTTGAGCGCTGTCTGGCAAAGAAATGCTTGGGAGCAACGTAAAACACGATTTTTTATACTGTTACATACATTTGTTTCTAAGTACCCAAAAGACTGTGTACAGCATGATATTTTACCTCGAACCGATTTTAGCACGGTTCGTTTATGGCAACATAATCGTTTGAATATGGCATATGTAAACCAGATGATATCAGCATTTTCGAGTTGAAAATAATTCCATAAATATATTGATTTAAACTACTTACAGTAATCAATGCTGGAAGAACATAACTTCCATATAACAGTTCGGCTGAAAAGTTCGTATCGTTTGTAGAAACACACATTTTTTTGCCAAAATTCGTTTTTATTATTCAACATAATTGCCATCAGAGGCGATACAGCGATTATAGCGATCTACCAACTTTTCGATACCATTTTTGTAGTACGATTTGTCCTTTGCCTCAAAATAGGCCTCAGTTTCAGCGATTACCTCTTCATTGCTTCTAAATTTTTTACCAGCGAGCATTCTCTTGAGGTCTGAGAACAGGAAAAAGTCACTGGGGGCCAAATCTGGAGAATACGGTGGATGAGGGAGCAATTCGAAGCCCAATTCGTTCAATTTCAGCATGGTTTTCATCGACATTGACATTGTGATTGTGAGCTTACGCGGCACCCATTTTGCACAAAGCTTTCTCATATCCAAATATTCGTGAATAATATGTCCAACACGTTCCTTTGATATCTTTAGGGTGTCAGCTATCTCGATCAACTTCACTTTACGGTCATTGAAAATCATTTTGTGGATTTTTTTCACGTTTTCATCGGTAACAGCCTCTTTTGGACGTCCACTGTGTTCATCGTCTTCGGTGCTCATATGACCAGTACGAAATTTTGCAAACCACTTACGAATTGTAGCTTCGCCCGGTGCAGAGTCTGGATAACACTCATCAAGCCATTTTTTGGTATCGGCGGCACTTTTTTTCATCAAAAAGTAGTGTTTCATCAACACACGAAATTTCATTTTTTCCATTTTTTTCACAATAACAAAAGTAGCTTCACTCAAAATGCAATATCTCACAAACTAATAATCAGACAGCTGTCAAATTTATACACGTATCTTTTGAAGGTTGGCACTAACTGAAAATGGTATGGATTTAATTCTAGTGGCGCCCTCTCATAGAAACGATACGAACTTTTCAGCCGATCTGTTACCATACGACTCAGTTCGTCGAGATCAGCAAATGCATGTGTGACAAATAATTTCACTCAATTTTCTCGGAGATAACTAAATCATTTTCTACAAACTCAGATTCACATGAAAAGTAGTATACTCCCAAACAAGGTTCCTGAATTACGTTTGGATTCGACTTCTGATTGCGGAACCACAGGATGATATGTGAAACGAAATTAAAATAATGCAATTCACGAGAGAAATCTCGTAGATGGCTGAACCGATCTAAGGTTCAAATGAAATCTAAGAATCATCTATGATTCAAATGAGAGGTCTTAAAATCCTATGAAACATCTTACTTTTTAGTCAGTCCGATTACCAAATAAATTTATTTCAGTTTAAGCGGTATTAGTTTTTGGATTCAGAATGTACCCCCAAATTTTAATTCGTATCACAATTTCTCAAAGATGTCTACACACTCCTCGGGTGAATTTAACTGATTTCGGCTACACCGATTTTCGAATTCAGGTTTTAGTATCGAATCGTTTCTCAAAGCTCAATCATTTTCTTAAAAAGGCCAAATCGAACTTCAAAAACAAAAATTCAAATTAAAGGACTTAAGGTCCCATGCAAAATTGGTGAATTTTATCCGATTCTGGAATTACAGACGATGAGTTTTTAAAATTCATACCGATATAGAAGATGTAAATTGTTTGGCGTATTAATTTATGGCCATTCGAATCTTTTTGGTTTATGCTTGTTCCTGAATACCGGCTCTGGAAGTACCATAAATAATGACGAAAAACTCTAAAGTGGAACTTACTTCGACATCTCATGGAATGTTCAATCGATTGTCACATGTTAAGATTGAAATTCGATACGATTTGCAGTTTCGACACCACAGGGTAATGAGTGATTAAATCTCAATTTACCTTTCAAAACGACGGTGATTAAAATAATGTCATGAAAACTGAAACACCCAAGAATATCCATGCAAAAAACACATGCGGAATGATAAAAAAAGGTATCATCTCACTGCTAGGTGGATTAATCACGTTTTTAATGGATTGTTTTGCTTTGACACTTCTTATGAGTTTTTGGCTAATAAACTTGTTAATAAAACCAATTTCATTTTTGTTTTCTTCGTGCTGTCCTTCGGTATTGATGGTGGTAGATAAATAGGAACAAATTTTCTGATTTTAATAACAAAATTAGTTGTCAATGAGAATTTCGTGTTGGATTGAAATATTGCTGGTTTGTGACCAGGATATTCGCCAACTAAACACATTCTCTAAAAATAAGAGTTTTTTTTCAGCAAAATAAATTCTCAATTTTAAATAATTTTATAGTTATTTTGGAAATTTTGTTGTTAAAATCAACTAATTCAGTAATACAGTAATACGAATTAGGCGCAGAGCTAATTTCGGTCGTTCCGTGCACAGTATTATGTATGGGAATGTGAGTGATATGAGAAAGGCGACATTACACACATTACGAATTCGCTTACGATTACAGTTAAACTCAATACAACTTGAATGTAAGATTGGCAAATTATAAGCTTCACCAAAAATACAGAATAATTTTCTGATCTGAACCGAGTGAGTCAGCCTTCCACAAAACATCTTAGTCAATTCATGCTATAGCAAATTGTTGATATGTTATGTTTATGGTTATCTTCCCGAACACTGCCTGCTAACACATTTACAACAGTTTCCAATTGCAGTCTAATTGATTTTTATGACTGTCTGTAATGAGAATATAATTTCATAACGTGCCACTTTGTAATTTAACTGCATGAACTATTCAAATTTAGAGCTCATAAATACAATGTGCCCTAACTGCGAAAGAGCATCCCCTGCGAGTCTGTTGGAAGAAAATCTTTATAACACAAAACATAAAGCAATTCCCTCATCCAGAAAGTTATCCTCCGACGGTGCAAATGACTACAAAAAAAAATGAAAACATTCATTCAGCATTACCCACCGAGCGCGTGTTTCCACTTGACGGGGTATGAAATTGATATACCACTGAACCAGACCGAGATTTCACCCACCGGCATATTGTTCCGGAGTTTCGTAATGTGAAGAACTATATTATTTCCCAGCACTTGATTTCATAAGTTTTTATATACTTCAAGCTGTGAAAACGCTTGCACTTCATAGCAATAATTTGGATACGCACTTGTAGGTGAATACGAATCCACGAAGGAAGGGAAACCGATCTGAAATCACATCTAAAATGCACCCTCGCTGGAAACGCTGGGAGCTACGAGAAACTTTAGACTATAACTGTGTTAAATTGATATAAATTGCATTACAAATAATAATGAATAAAAGATTTGTATTACGAAGTAACGGTTCTGCTACCCTGCGCCTTCCTTCGGACTGAAATTAATTTCCGCCCCTTTTCCATCCTGTATTACCGCTTCATGGCCGGATATAGTTTAGGTTAGACTGAGGAACAGGTCCGGGTACAATATGTACATTTGGATTTAATATTGTGTAGGTTATGAGTTTCGAAATTATAGAAAATTTGAGACCAATTTGCTACAATTTATTTTTCAATCGTTTCAGTGAAACTACTTTGTTATGAAAAAAATACCGTCTGACAGTTTAAAAAGTTAAAACATATGTTCAAAAGTTAAGGACACTACACTAACGGAATCCCGTATCATTTGAACATGAAGTCTTTAAAAACTGGTTGAATATTGAGAAGAAAAAATTTGTATTCCGTTGCAAAAAATAACTGATTTTTACATCATAATTAATGAATGTTATAATCTAACCAGAATTAAGCGGTCAGAGCGTTTACTTCGACACAATTTTTCCGTAACAATAACTGATTATCTTTCTATCGAATTACTGCTTTGTTCGGTAAAAATATTCATCAATCATTGCTTCAAACGAGGCATGCAACTCAAAACAGTCTCTCTGATATCTTCTTTCGACCGGATTCCAGACAAACGAGAATCAACATCATCCCCGGACGACCACCAGGACGATTCGAATGAGCCGGCCGGGACGAGTGCCTGTGACGAAAAGCTGAAATCCTCTCCGGTTCCCTCGGATTCCGTACTGAGCGGGCATGGTTTATCCACTTTGGCCAACAACAAGCAGCGACGGTCACGAACCAACTTCACCTTGGAACAACTGAACGAACTGGAACGGCTGTTCGAAGAAACCCACTACCCGGATGCGTTCATGAGGGAAGAGCTCAGTCAGCGCCTGGGATTGAGCGAAGCGAGGGTGCAAGTGAGTACATCTTAAATTTTAACACTTATGTTTCGTTCGTTGGTGTTGCAAAAAGGGGTGGCAATTGGGATTTTATTGAGTGGCTATAACATCATATCACTGACGGGATTGTAATCTTGGCAGTTAGGGTGCGTGAAATGTTTCCTTTTATGGGCCACTTTAACAAATTAAGTAGCAGGTCCTATGCGAAGTAATGACGATATACTTTTTTTCAATCAGTTCTAAAATATATTTAATCCACGAAGATACGGGTAAGAACACCACTCCTATTTGTATTGAAAACCATTTGTTATCACAGTGTAGTGAAATTGAACTACCACGTATTGAACGAAGAATTAGATATCATTGTCAGATGGCGCTATGTTATGCAATATTAAAACCGTTGAATTTTAGAGAAAATTAAAATATGACTTTTTTAATAAACCTTTATTTAACATATCAGTAAACATAATCATCATTATCATAAGAGGTTAACTAAATGAGAAGTGTTCTTTGACGAGAGGTTCCATAAAATTCATTGAAAGCAATGGGTCTTCCGTGATTTTCCAGTGAAGTGCCAAATCTTGGTGACTAATTCATACGTTTTTCTTTTCCATTGTCTCTGAAGTTACACTAGTTGAGAATGTAATGTTTACATATGCGAAATTTCGCCACAATCTGTCAAGTGTTCATCAACATGGCTTCCAAGCAATAAGTGCCCATCTAATCCTGTGACTTGATCATTTTCATCGCCAACGGGACTATCAGTCAGGAAATTTATATGCAAGATTGTCTTGAAAAACTGTTGCTAAGCAACACTATTGTTCCGCTCTGTTTCGGTCGGATTTGGAATCTTGCCATTGCGGAAAAAAGGCAAACTCGGCGTGACTCAGTGTGATCAAGCAGACTGTGCATTCGCTAAACAGGAAGCTTCAAGAAATATTTGGCCGTTATTCTGTATAAATTTTAATTGGAGAAGAGACATGATTTGATTTGTTAACAAACAGTTTGATTGATTTACACACATTATTGTTCCACCAATTTTTTTTTCGTAACACCCTTTATGCGTCGAAAGCATGCATCTCAAGATAAACCTTAGGTAACTCTATTGGATTTATTTTAACTAAATAATATGGATGCTTATTTGGCATAAATCCCCAAATAACTAGGGGAGCGAGCCACTTGAGCCAATTAATTCTGATTCCTGATTCAGATTCTGAAGCCGCAAGCAACGGTATTGGAATTGTTTTAACTTAATAATATGGATGTTTATTTGATATCCTGGGTGAGCACCCCTTCAAATACCTGTTATAGTTCGGAGATAGTTTACTCATTATCAGGTATTCGTTATTAGATACCAAAAGTGTTATTCTCATGTGCATTCGAAGTCAATTCAGATCCCAAGGTATTTCAAAGTTATGACATGTACATTGGTTCACATGTTCAACAACTGAATCTAAAGCTGAGCGTGTTCATAGTGTCTTGAAAATATGACCAGCTCTGTTTTTTATACCCAGGTATATTGCAATAGTTGTATCGTTTTAATATCATTTACATAAAAAGTGTGAAGAAGTAGCGTTTTGTAGAAGAGCTTTCTTGCTGATTCTGAAGGTTGACATGGGTCTAGCTTGAGCTTGAGCGACCACCCCTGATTGCTACTCCATTACTGATCGGGATTAGCTGAAATTGATCAGGAAATTTCTTGAGGCTGGCAAATCATCCTTCAATGTACATGTTTTGGTAACCCTAGAATCGTGTTATTACTAGAGGCCGTATATACTACTGTGCACTCCACAAGCATCACGGGAGCAGTATATTTGTTAGTATAAATTTTAGTAGTGGTAGTATTCGCCCGAGATCTAGTATGTTCCAGATTCAGGATGTTCTGATGCACCATTAAACTCATGGACTTCCCGAGTGAACGTTTCAACAATATCCGACATTGAAGTCCTGGAAAGTTTGAATTCACAGTTATTTCGAGGAATCTGAAGGAAAATGTTCAACGGTATCACAGAACGAATAAAACCTTCCCTAAATTTTCCTCAATGAAATTGATTGCTACAATATAAACGAGTGCGTATTAACATTGCAATATTAACATTGCAATATCAACGAATTTTCGAGATCGTTGATTTCTGTCATTAAATGACATGAATGATAATCTTGAAAGGTAAGCCATAACACAGAAGAAAAAATAATACCAAATAAAACTTTTCTCAGAAGCTAGATGGAAATAGATAAGAAATCATTTTGTCGTGAAATTATGATAAAATATTTAAAAAAAAACCGTTGAATGAAAAAATATTTTAGTAAAATAGAGCGATATTAAACCTTGAAAAACTGATAACTGAAGGAAAAAAGAAACTCCTGCAATTGTCGCCTTCACGCCATGGAAGCAGGAACTCAGTTGTTGATTATTTTTTTCCAATCGGATTCCACACGGCTGGTCTTGTCCGGAGAAAGATAATAGTTACTATCAATCTCCTAGTGGACCCCAGCTTCTTCTAAAGGTTGGCAAGGGTCTATGCAAAAAATGCAAACAAAATAAAAAGTTGTTAAATTTTATGGAAACACAGGCTAGTGGAAATGTTCCAGAATGACAGCATTGAAAACTGAATCATACGATTCTTTTATGACGAAAAAGACGAACTTTTCTTTTGCACTTGCCTTTTTTCGTTATTCAAAGAGTGGTGATCGAAGTTTCCCTAAACAAACCCTCAACAAAATGTATCCAATGACAACTATTTTTAGAACGAAATATACTCTCGTATTTATTCTCCAGTGACAAGAAATTTTCAAAATTCACGAATTCAACCGATAGCCTTCAATAGCGCTATGTAAACTTTTTGTTATGCTCTTATATCATTTGTATTTAACAATATTTTAGATCATTATTGGCGATGTGCAAAAAAGTTTACTGTAAATTTTGTTTTTATTTTTATTTCAATTAGAAATAACACTGAAAAATCAATATTTTGAAATGGGTATATTTGATTGTTTTTCGTTTTTGATATGTTGTAGCTGACAACAACCACTTATAAGATGTTGAAATTATGAATGAAAAATAATAGTCATTCAAAATCAGGTGAATTTTTAATTCTGTAAAATATACTTTAGAAGTGTTTGTAAACTCAGTTTTATAAAAGTTTAACATGTTTAACAAAAACGCAAAGTGCTAGAGAATTAGCTAATAAATTCTCTGAGGTGGATGCAGATACTTTCACAGAGGTGTACACGCCGGTGAGCACTCTGGTGTATGGTTTGCGTAGAAGAAGCGTGGGGCACGCAAAATCAGCATAATAAAACAATTTATCGTTAAATTCTCGGTTTTCATTGCAAATTTTTCATAGCAAGGCCAGATCCACTCTCTATTAATTGAAGTTCACAGAAGTGTTCGCTCACCATCACGCGCCAGTGATTACTTAAATGTATTTAGGCGAGAGCGCGTGAGAGCGATTCGTGCGAAGAGAATGTTATTTCTCGCACCAGCTTCTTTCAACACAAGCGCGCACTCAAAGTCTGTCTGTCTGGATACTGAGAAGAAGTGCGCTTTCCTCTTTGTGTGTAGCGTAGCAAATGTATCCGCAGAGTATAATTGAAACCTACGCCCTGGTGTATCACTCTAGTGAAATGCCATCTCTGTTCATTCTTCGTTTTTCTTTTCAATTCTTTCTCAGTTTTCGCGACAAAATTATTGGAGTAGATCTTACGCTTCAGGTTGGCTCAGAAATTCTCGATAAGACGCAGCTGGGAGACATCGGGCGGGTTCGCCGACTTCGGTAACACATCGATATTCAGCCGCTCTATCTCCTCCAACGATCGCTTCGAGTAGTGGGCCAATGTCAGATCCTGCCAGAACACTGCGTCTTCTACGATATGATATTTATTGATGAACAAAAAAAAACCTTCCAGCAGGCATTTCGTACTATAGATTTCCGGAGTCCGGAGTGAAAGAATAACGGCTTTGACATCCCCTTTCTGGCTGATTGTCACCCACAGCAGCAATTTCTTGGGGAACTTGATGTGTGAAATGAGCTTCACTTCAGAACTCACTTCCTTCGTGGGGGAAGTAAAATACGAAGTGCCCAGTCAGTCGTTGCCATCCAGGGTGAGCTGCATGAAGCTCCGAAACCAGTGGAGGTGACTTTTGCTTCCTGACATGTACACATTTAAAACTTAATTTTGATCTCGGCGAAAAAAAAATGCGGAAAACGAACGGCGAAATGATATATTACCGAAATTCTAGCAAAGATAGCCTTTTCCGAAATACTCGGTTTATTATATTACCGAAATCAACAAATTAATGACATCAACTTACCGGAATCTCATCTTTTTTTCGCTTGATGCCAAACCTATCCCAGTTTTAACACTAACTGCTGTCAAACCGTTTGTTTGAAGCTAGTTTCGAACCTAGTTTCAACGTTGTTGAATTGAAAATCGAGTAGGTTTCGAACCTGAATTTTGTATCAGGTTTGCTCAAATCCCCGTTGCTAAGTGCGAAATCAACACAGTTTCGTGAAACGTGTTTGTTTGATGAAACTACCCTGGTTCAGTTTCAGTTTTCTCAAGCGAAAACGACATCAATAAACAGCATTTATGCAAACGAAATTCGGTGATTAATCAAAGTAGCCATTTTTCTTCAGTGAAAAACTGAGCGATGTGAATAAGTACTTGTGGTAACATGTGGAATCAGTTGCAATTAAAAATTAAGTCCGAAATCCCCCAAAGAATCGTAACGCACACGGGATAAAAATAATGGTAACTCTAATCTACTGCATAAAATAGATTGGATACCAGTATGATATATTTCCTTACATATTCAATGTTTTATTAAGCCATTACTTTCGTTGTAGCCAGTGGCGTATCGAGGAAATTTGGCGCCCGGGGCAAACTAAGAGATTTGCGATTTGCCGCCCCCATCGTTGGTTCAACTGAACTCCATCTCCGCGGAAAAATTATTAGAACGAGCAAAAAAAAAGTATTTTCATCATATTATATATTGTTTTTTTTTTTACAGTGCCTGCCTATCAGTTCAACCGCCAACATAATGTTGAAATCAATCAATCTATGATAACTAGTTTTAACTGGACTTTTTATTTCATGCTTGAAACATCATTGCAATTGATTGCTTAAAATTCGGTAATTTCTTTCCAAAAGCGACGAAGATTTCGATAATTTATAGTCTTCCTGAAACCGAAAATCTCGGTGAATGCAAGTTATCTATCAAGCGAAAAATACCAAGAATTTCAGTTGTTTTAATGTTTGCCAAAATGATTGTTTAAATTTCGCCAAAGTTCTGCCATCACGGTTCGAGTTCGACTGTGTCTGTTGACTCATGGGTTACTGTAATTGATACTGCATGGGTAGTTCCGTCAGTGCTGGTGAAGGTGAACCCATGATAAATCGGCAATTTTTGTCCATGTTTTTAAGTCCAAACGTCAGGCCCGTACCCAGGATTTCATTTCGGGAGGGGCTTAAAGATAAAAAAAAAATAATGTTACTGAAGATTGCTTATGTACTTAATTTTCGGTGTGCCTTTTACGGGTGGTTTTAACAGACACTTTAAACTTTTCCACTGACACTGTTATTGTATCACATTTCTAGACGTTTACTGTCTTGTTTTTTCTGTAACACATGACTGAGATCATCTAAATAATTATATATCTGTTTTTGATTTCGGGAGGGGCCAGGGCCAAACGTTATTACTTTTCCTGACAGGGCAAACGTTATTACTTTTCATGACGTTCGTCAAAATCAAACATTTGATTAGCGATAAGTATCTTAAACCTCTTTCTGTTAGGTGTTTTTATACGATCTCGATGATTAAACACATCCAAAAGTCTCCCTGCAAATTTTACTTTACTGTCTCTGATTTCAAAAGCTTGACGTAAAATGTCAAATGAATTTCAGATATGTTTAGTTATTATCAAACCAGGTTTATGACGGCTTGGTCATTCAACTCTCATATCTGAAAAACTTTCTGACTAAGGACTGTATCAGAAAGTATGGAAGGAGTTTTTCTTCAAAAAGGCCTTGCGAAATTCAATCAGAAAGTTCGGTGAGGATAACACCTTTGAGAATAAACCGAAAACGGGTCGAAAAAAAGGTCCTGCTAATCCTCAGTTGGATAAACGTATACTGAAGGCGTCCGAGCAAAAGAAGAAGGTTTCAGTTCGGGATGTGGCCAAAAAAGTGCCACTTCGAAGTCAAATGTTTTTCGTGCTAAAGCACGTTTGAATCTTCAAACTTATAAGAAGCAGAAACAACCAAAACGTAGTCCGAAACAAGAAGCATCGATCAGGCCGAGGGTTCGAAAGCTGTACAATACAATTCTTGCCTGAAATTTGAACTGCATAATCATGGACGACGAAACCTACGTGAAACTCGATTACAAATCCTTGCCGGGACCACAATATTATACGGAGCGAGAAGGACAAGTGTTAAACCATATACATCAAGAAATGTTTACAAAAACTTCTACCCATTATTCGAAGCCACAAGGATCCTGTTGTCTTCTGGCCAGATCTTGCTTCTTGCCACTACTCGAAATCAACGGTAGAATGGTATACTACTAAAAATGTCACTTTCGTCCCAAAAGACATGAATCCACCAAATTGCCCACAACTTCGACCAATTGAGGAATTTTGGGCATTAACGAAGGCACATCTTAGGAAACATGTCTCGGCAGCCGAAACCATTCAACAGTTGTAAAAAGATTGGAAAAAAGTGTCAAAACTTGTCGCCTAGAAGTCTGTGCGCCAGCTAGTCTACAATGGCTAGGTAGCAAATGTTGAGAATAATATTCTGTTGTTGTAGTCTAATATTATCAGTATATCAAATAAAATTTGAATATCTAACACTTGTGAATTTTTTACAGCGAAATCGAAGTGCGTCCATACTTTCTGGGACAGTCTTTATGTGTGGTTGGGATTTGATCTTACCTAGGATTAAAAGAATTAGTTAGAAGAAAGTGTTGAAAAATATGAAATTTACGGGTAATGTAATTCGTGAAATGACAGGATTTAACAAGAATGACTTACACTCATACTCAGAAATTCACATAGGCACGTAAAATCACATTTTTCAACATGTAATACTCTTAGGTAAAATCACCTGTGGAAATGTGTCAATTTTGACGCTCGAATATATCGGTCACAGAAGACACATAAATTCACTCAATTTACTCAAAGTGTGTAGTCTCTAAGTCTCAATAGCATAAGTCAAACTATACGTTTTACAGAATTACATGCATTCCTGTCTTATTTTGACTAATAAACCAATGAAAATCCGCCCATTCTGTAATATAACGCTTCTAGAATGCAACAGAGAATTAACTCATTTAACTTGACCACTTAGCAGCTCGAAATTGAACATAAATCTGGGTTATCCTTGCTTTCCAGAATTCAAGTGGTCTATCCTCTACTCTAGCAGTTCTATAGCCGAGTCTTCTTCTGATGGTCATTCTCTTTCAGGTTGAATAGCGCACTCTTCTCCGTCCGTCACTTTGCAGTATCTCAGCGACGAGTTATGATCCTCGCTGGCCCATAACTCACAGTTAATTTAACAGCTGGGAGGAAAATTGATATAAATTGCTTGAAGCGCGATTTCTTTGTTCATCACGGGGTCCCAGTCCCAGAGGACAGCCAACAGATTCAGTCATACTGGCTCCTGCTATGAATCCGAGTCTATAGTTAAGTGGTCAGCATAATTCACCTAATTGTAAGAAACAAAACACGCGAATCATGCAAACGGCATTTTCGTTCCTGTAAAAGTAGTGGAAAGATTTTGATACCCTTAATTTATTTTATTAGGGAAAATCTCTCCACTTCACACTACAAGTTGGAAAAATGGCATTTTCATCACAGGGCAATAAATAATCCTGCACACACTCTACCATCAGTCGAACAGTTTTTCCTCTGAGCGTAGAGGGATTTCCACGTAGCGATGGATTTGTCTTGGCAAAGAATATTTAACGGGGGTGGGCGACAAAATCTAGAAAGAAAAGTGTTTCCTAAAAGATAAATAGCTACCAGCCAACCGAGCGCAGTGTGGGAGAAAGTAACAATCCAATCAATTAGTGGAAAATTAATGTCCGATTTACGTAACACGCCAAATTCACTACATAATGTTGAGCAAATTAATTTAATTGAACGGTTCTTTTTACATGAACGGCATTCGGTTAGCATCGGTGAAACCATGGAGAAGGCTGATTAAAGTAATAGCATGACGAAAAAGCAATAGCACTGTGATGTCTTCATTTTACCATTGTTGTATAGTGTGAGAAATGAGATTACAACTAATGGAACTGGAAATGATGTACAAATTGGCATATCAATTCCAACCTGCTATACTAATAGTGAAAATTGATTATGTTCGCTGAATTGTTTATGATAATTGCAAATTAATATCTTTCTTTTATTTTTACAGGTTTGGTTCCAAAACAGACGTGCCAAATGTCGGAAACACGAGAACCAACTACATAAAGGTATACTAGTTTGCATGCACCCTACATTTTCAATCAACGTTTCAAATCAGTTCATTATACAGTTAAATAATCAGCCTAATCTAATTTAATCTACGAATGGTAAATTGTTATTCTTCCTTGAAAAACACCCGATATATCTTCTTACCGTAGTAAAAAAAACCGTAACTTGTACACACACGTGTCCCTTCAAATCTCGTGCTCTCATCGATTTGCCTAGCTCGGTGGATGTAAATATTCACTATTCGAATTCGATAAATTTATTAGTGCGAATTTATGTTTATTCATCTAAGCACCACTTGAATTTTACGGCAATTGTGCTTTCTCCGGGATAGGGTCGTATATTTTAGTCAATTTTTACGAAATACTCCGGTATCAGTGCAAACCCGAACTAACCACAGGAGGTCGTGTCAAATGGCATAAAGAACATTATTCTCATCTTGTTCATCCAAAGCCTAGGTTAGGGAAGACTGAAAAAGGGTTCCGCACTACTAAGGGGTTGAATAAATAAAATTTCTGACACTCCTTTGCCAACTTTAACCCTGGGTTATGAACGAACGCAGCAGCATAACATATTGGGGTGTATCTTCGCATATGCTAAATTTGGACGGGTAGACCCGAAATATGTACGTGGGTATTTCCGACTAGATTTGGTTCCCACTCCCCCAAACATTTCCAATTTGTTTATTCGATTCGGTTGTCATCAATTTTGAACGTAATCAAATTTCGAGCAGTATGCACATTTTATTGAATCTAACCGGCAATTTTTCACCGATGATTTAGGTTCCTAATTGATGATGGGTAGCAGTTGGAAATTATTGCGTGCAGTAGGCGCAGACTCTTGTGGTGGAAAATGAAATTTGACAAATCAAAAAGCCTGACAAAAAAACATTCAATCCACCTAATTGTGTGATGATGTCATAATTGTATGAATAATCGAATTTTCATCGTGATCACTAACTAGCACTACCTATCGAGTGGATACATTTTAAGTCCGATTTTAAATTTTCTTACGTTGTTTTGCACTGTAACTTGGAGTAGAGATTTGAAACTTTGAATACACATAACGCTATGGATCCGGAACAATTGTTGGTTTGCTGGGTTGTCAACCAACAAGACTAGTAGACTAGAAAAATTTACTGCTTGTCTTCAAGAATATAGTATTTTTTATCTTTACATTTCACTAATAAAAACACAAATTGAGTAAATATATAGACACACATGGACATTTTGCGATCCCAAAGAACTGACTCGTATTGTATATGACACACGCTTTTCTGGTCCTCGGTTCAAAAGTCGGTTTTCACAGTGATTTCAACCCTTCCTCTATAAGAAAACCTAAACAGTTTGTTCGGAAAGCCATGGTGCACAACTCAGAAAAAAAAACAAGAAACAACTTGTTAAATTTTTTTGTATAATGTATTTAATTTAGAAATATTGGAATTTCTGCTTAACCGAAACCATAACAACTATGAGTTTGGTAATATTATCCCAAATGCTCATAAAACAAGTTAGAATTAGTGAATCAGTGAAAATATTAGTGACACTGAAAATATATCGTAAAATTTGTGGAAGGAAATAGACTAAAACGAAAGGAGCAAATCACTCTAAACTCTGAACTAACTGATCCAATCCAAAATAATATCACATAAGGCTTGTTTCAACACCCTTGAATACGTATAAATCTGGAAATACTTCATCAACGCGTAAAATATTTCACAGACTGATGAACGTTTGTCTGTTCATGATGTAAAGTCAATTTTTGGTGCGACTACAAGCTTCTATATCGAAGATGGCGTTGAAAGAAGAGCATGTATAAAATGCAATTCTCGATGAACATTAGAAATCGCCCCAAGTGCAAATGACACTTTCTCTTTCAATTATTACGGCAAATTCCAGTAATTTCCAACAAATTCTATAGTGCATATCGAACGTTGATGGTGTCTAGAAAATCTCTAATTTTTATACATACTTCCTAGCACCGGCAAAGTATGAAGTCGTTCAAGGTGAAAACTATACCGAATCGTAATGACACAGAATGTGACGGTTGAAACCCTGATTAGCAGGCAATATGCAGCTGTGGTCGAACAAGCCAACCCTACATCATTACCGGAACGGTAAACAAGGAAATATAACGTGAAGAATGCTTAAAGAAGCAATTCCCATTCCTATGCAACGGTGCTCATTGCGCACCATTCTATAGTTATTTTTGTAATGGAAAGATGCCAAATACGACTAAAACAGAATGAAACATTTGTTTAGGTTAATGAAAAGTACAGAAGGTTTTTTTTTCCTATTTGATGATACCGGTTGCAATTCAAATGTCGCTCCTCAGGCTACAAGAACAGATGGCTTGCTACACGACATATTTCTTTGAAAATTTTGACAAACAATATCTTCCAAAATCTGTGCTACCTTTCCTTTTCCGCTTGCCATATGGTATTCCTGCTCAGGAAGCTATTTCAAGGATAAGGAGCACAAGTAGACTTAAATGACAGTGTTTTGAGCATGCATACGATTTGAGACACTGAAATATACGACGCTGATGTCAGATTTGACGAATTGAAACTTGTGTTGCCCAAACTTTTCCAGCAAACCTCATGATACACATCGTTGATGCGGCCAGGATTTTGTTTTAGGAGGGGACCTCAGATGATGATGATGATACC
The DNA here is from genome assembly GCF_030247185.1 of Malaya genurostris. Lineage (NCBI taxonomy): Eukaryota > Metazoa > Arthropoda > Insecta > Diptera > Culicidae > Malaya > Malaya genurostris. Next base: position 324,434,166 of record NC_080571.1, on the reverse strand, counting down.
ACCTCATATCCCAACAAAGGTGTGAGCAGAACGAGTTATCTAAATGATAATTAATATTTTTGCACATATCTTGCCCAGTAAACAAAAGAAAACGATCTGATTAATCTAGCAGGTATAGATTCTTCTGACTAACACCAAAATAACATTCAAATATTTCGGATTTACTATCCAGGGTTAATCAAGAAAATTTCTAACCCGGGAAGATCCTTGATCACATCAGGAATCGAACCCGATATCTTTACCAGTATCAGACAGTAATTCACCTGGCCCTTCCCGCCGGACCAGTTCATCGCTACACACATCAGCTACGATGGAGTAACGAGACTGCGGATGAGCAGAGCCAAGCTAAATTCCATCAACAACTGTCGATCCCTATTAGTTTCCCGAATCTATTCCTTAAATTATTAATCAAACCTTGCGATCAAGGTCAAGAGCAAACTTAACACACTGAATGCTATTTTTATGTCTAAACACTGAATGCTCGTTTATGTCTTTTTTCCAATACAACATCGTATTTATACCTACCAATATAGAAAAGACAACCGCGACTGATTTTTTTTCGGTAGTGGTATGCCATCTAGTGGCTAGTAGTCATTACGGCGTTAACGTTTTTTCGGTGACAGTGCGCCATATAGCTGCAAATTGCAGAAACCAATTCAACCATTTATGTTGGTTGAAAACAACGTTTCATTTCTCCAATTCAACTAAAAAATTAGTTGAATGGAAATGAAGTGTGCAAAAGTAAAATTTTTTTAGTTGTCTCAAAAAATAACTAACTAAAATCAGAAAATCAACTAATTTTTTGCCAAAATGCTGATTTCGGTCTTTCCGTGTGTCGTTCATTTTGCCCCGCATTTAACCTCCATTTTATTTAGCTTTGATACTGTTCGCTTCGTACCAAACATTTTTGCCTTTCTTATATAGAAAGGTTATGTAATCACTGTGAAAACCGACTTTTGAAGCAAGGTTCGGAGGGCCGAGTGTCATATACCATTCGATTCAGTTCGTCGAATACGCAAAATGTCGGTGTGTCATACACAACGTTTTTTTGCACTGACTTTCACTGACTGAGATGGATGGACCGATTTTTACAAACTTAGATTCAAAAGAAAGCTCTGCAGTCACATAGAAAGTTATGGCGTAAAATGTGCAAGAAAGTGAAAATATGTGTACTGATTTCTCTTAGAGATGGCGTGACCGATTTTTACAAGATTTTTACAGATTCAGAAACCATTCATTCACAAAACTTCTGAATTTCATCTAGACCCGACTTCCGGTCCCGTTATTATGTGGTAATTAGTGTAAAAATTCCAATTTCAAATTACTCGCTTTTCTTAAAGATGACGTAACCGATTTTAACAATTTTAATTCAGATTCAAATGAATGGTCTTATGGTCCTTTTCATTTGTATCTGACTTCCGGTTAGGGAATTATAGAGTAAAGTGTTATAAAACTTTTATACCATCACTCAGAGGGACAAAAACTACTCCATTCGATAGTTATTATCAGCAGACGGCAAATCAAACTGTTTTCGGTTATCCTGGTTTCCAGTTTCTGATTCCGGAAGCACAGGAAATAGTAGTCATATTTTCTCAAATTGATTTCACTCATTTTTCTCAGTGATGGGTCGAGCGATTTTCACAATCTTAGTTTTTAATGGAAGGTCCTGAGGTCTCGTACGAAATTACTGAATTGCGATGCCGTAGCTGAACTGAATACGTGGTTAATCCACCTAGCAGTGAGATGATACCTTTTTTTTATCAATCCGCATGTGTTTTTTGCATGAATATTCTTCGGTGTTTTAGTTCTCATGACATTATTTTAATGACTGTCGTTTTAAGCGACAAATGGATATTTTAATCACTCATTACTCTGTAATGTCAAAACTGCAAATCGGATTGAATTTGAATCTAAAAGTGTGACAGTCGATTGAACATTCCATGATATGTCGAAGTAAGTTCCACTTTTGAGTTTACGGTTATTCAAGGTACTTCCAGAGCCGTTATTCAGGAACCAACATTACCCAAACCGATTTGTATGGCCATATGACGAATAAATTGCAATAGTTTTGAGTAAAACTTTAAAGCTTTTCGGGATTGTCATCTTCTCTATCGGTTTGAATTTTAAAAACTCCTCACCCTGTAATTCCAGAATCGGATAAAATCGTTTAATATGAATTTTTGTTTATGAAATTCGATTTGGCCTTCTTTTAAGAAAACGATTGAGCTTTGGGGAACGATACTGGAACCGGAATTCGAAAGTCGGTTTAACCGAAGTCTGTTAAATTCAACTGAGGAGCTGTATAGTTCACATTCGTATCAAAATGTTTGAATATCAGTGTAGACATCTTTGAGAAATTGTAGTGCGGGTTAAATTTTTGGGTGCCTTCCGGATCGGAAATTGAATACCGCTTAAACTGAAATAATTTTATTTGGTTGTCGACTACTCAAATCAATAGACCCGATTAGCCTCATCAATTTATGTGAAATGGACATTTTTATACTAATCACCATGTATCCATACACCGTAAGTTGGATCTGACTAAAAAGCAAGATGTTTTATAGGACCTTAAAACTTTTCGTTTGAATCTTAGATGATTCTTAGATTTAATTTGAATCTTAGATCGGTTCAGCTATATACGAGAAAAATTAGTTACAAAATTTTATTTTCGTTTCACATATCATCCTGTATTTCCGGAACCAGAAGTCGGATCCAAAGATATTTGAGAAACCTTGTTTGGGAGCATACGACTTTTCATATGAATCTGAGCTTGTAGAAAACGGTTGAGTCATCTGCGAGAAAATTGAATGAAACTATTTGTCACACACGCATTTGCTGATCTCGACGAACTGATTCGGTGTTATGTTCTTTCAGCATTTATTGCTGTAAGTAGTTCTAATCAATATAATTATGAAATTGCTTTCAACTCGAAAATGCTGCCATCATCTGGTTTACATATGCCAAATTCAAACGATTATGTTGCCAAAAACGAACCTTGCTAAAATCGGTCCAAGGCAAATGAAAAAGGATGCTGTTCATAGTCTTTTTGGTACTTAGAAACAATTGTATGTAACAGTATACAGAATCGTGTTTCACGTTGCTTCCAAGCATTGCTTTATCATACAGCGTTCAAAACTCCTACTGTTGGAATAGGGGGTAAAGTCGCTTACACAAAAATGTCGATATCTCCGTTAAAAATTGACGGATTTTAACAATCTATGGCTTGTTGGATAGCTATTACCGTGCGGAATCTGAGTCTGTAGAATGCTTAACACCCTCGCAACAAATAAATGTTATATAAAAACAAATTTCCGAAATTAACAGATTAAATTTGTACTTGTTCTTATAAATGTTTAAAATGTATAGCACCGAAACAGTCATAGAAAATTATAAGTTATAAATGTTTATAACTATCAAAAAAAAAATATTAGCTTTAACATAAACTACTGTCCGATAGCGTTGTTTTATAAAAACGGTTAGTTTATCAATTTCGAAAATTTTGCGGAACATACACTGTAAACCAATACACATAATTGTCCTTGAATCATTTTTTTACGCGCTACCATAGTAACCAGTCGTAGGCGAAAAACACCTAATTCGATTATGTGATTACATTTGACGTAATCCCATAAATCCAGCAGTCTTTCCAGGGAGTATGACCGGCATGGTTTGGCCATGGTCCCTACGAGGATGGTCTGCGTGTGTGCATCCTACGAACAAGAGAGTGAGAGGGGAGAGGTTTATTAAATTATCATCTCGCTTTTATTTATTGCCGCCTTACAAGTTTGCTGTTGTAGCTTGATTTGAAAATCAAACATTATCCGTCTCGTATCAACGTTTCTAGTTATTTCAGATTCCGGGAGGGTTTCGAAATGACATTTGCTGAGTTGGTAGAGATTTTCGGTTTGACTGTGTTCATTTGAGCCTGAGTATACCTGATAGGTTCGTCGCATTTTACGTAGAAAACCAACTAAGCAGAATCATTGTTCGCCCTTGTTGTGGAAATTAAGATGCTCACGATTGCAGGGAATTTTCAGGTGTAGGTAAATGATGGTCGTTACTGATAATAAGTCATGTAACCAACTGTAAGAAGGATGAAACTGCAAACATTCTGAGAAAACAAGGGATCATTTTTTTTATTACAAAGCTCATAAACAGCTAAGAGTTGATAGTGCCATTTTTTTTTTGCAAAATACTGGTTTCAGCCCATAGTGGCACTGTTCCTTACATTAAACGCAACATTGTATTTGTTCTGCCAGATTGGGCTCAGGCGGCATTAATTTACATATATTATGCTCTTTCGCTTGCTGCACTGTTTACATTCTGTTTGTCTGCCAATTTGAGTCGACAAACAGTCAGCATCCTCTAGTTCGGATGACTGGCATTTTACGAATTGTCGTTGGTGGTTTAGATTTGTTTTGCAAGTAATGAAACGTAAGATCGTGCCAGCGTTTTAAATTTCTACCTACAAGGGATGCCCGAAACAGCATGTCTAGGGATGTGTTGTAGATCGAAAAACTTTAATTTGACCTTGTGCCCATTTTGCAATCGATCGGCGTATGTAGAAGAACATAGGTTTCGTTTTTATAAGTTGCACAGATAAATCACTCCATCAGTTTGAGTTACGCCCAGGCTCATAATAGCTCTCATGGGGAATCACTTTGATTGAATTAAGGCGCTCAGTATTATGTGGGGTGATTCTAATGCTTAAGATATATTGTGTTAAATGATTCATTTTTTACTTGACCCATTGTTCACAATTGTGGTTCGATTTTGGTGATGGGTTTTATAGCAAAAGTATTTAAATAAATAAATAGAAAACGAAAATGTAGTACTCCGTTAGAGCATAGCTATATAACACTAATTTTTCATAAGTTTATAACACAACCAATGTGTCGATAATAACATTACCACTTACGTTAGCAACTACTTATCCTAATCTAATGTGTTGTATCTATTGTAAAACATAATGAACTACCCTTCTTTAACAAGTATTGACATTTCTTCCCCATCTCAAAACAAAAGACTACAGCAGAGTTCAACGTAAAACGCGTGCTTCTCAAAAGAAGGGAGCCATGTTTACGCGTGATAATTGAGTGTTTATACACTGATTGCGCCTAATCCGTCTGGTAGGGGTTGAATTTAGAACGATTACTATATGAGATAAATTCCAAGCGGCGTATCACCACTACATTTAGGGTAACAATTGAATTTTTCGTTAGTTTTTTAACACTCGATTGTCTAGGAAAGTCATTTAGACTCAAATTCAATTGAAAAAACAATATGTATGCAATGACACATTTTTTGAAGAATTTTCGAACTTTTTTTACAGCATATAAATACATAAATAATATAAAAAATATGAAAACTTCAGTTTTAACAATTTTATTTACACATAAATTATTTTTATCTTTTTTTATAAATATAAAAAATAGGTATAGAATTCACTTAAACTTTGGAAAATTTTTCTAGGCCCGGAGGACCGATTGCCATATACCAATCGATTCACCACGACGAACTGAGCAAATGTCCGTGTGGGTGTCTGTATGTGTGTTGTCAACAAAGAGGTCGAGATCTCAGAGACGATTGGACTGATTTTGATCAATCCAGTCGCCAATGGAAGGTTTCCTCGTGATCATATTGAATGGTTTTGAGATCGAATGTTTACTTTTCGAGTTATACGAAGTTTATAGAAAAAAATTGATTTTTTTAAATATCTGTCACAATTGTTCTTGTAAACAAAATATGTTTTAAGACTTAAATTTTACATGGTAGTAGTTATCTAGCAAGCCATAGATTATTGAAATCCGTCCATTTTTAACGGAGTTATTGATATTATTGTGTAAGCTACTTTTCCTCCTATTCTAGTCAGGGCTTGCAAATTAAAGCAACGAATATTAACAAAAGAGCTTCACCGACGACACGACCAGGCACTCCGAAGAAAAATCAGCATTAAAACTGTTCGCTAACGATTCACCGTCAGTTACCACAAATCTAGCGACCCCCTGTAAATGATAAAAATAATCTTCTCGAGCAACACTGTTTAAGTTGCTATGGACTAGTTACCAAGGAACTCCAAAACAAATAAACATGTTTTGAAAGCGGTGGAATAGTTCTATTAGTGTTAAACTTTGCCCAAATTAAGCAGAAATGCATTTAAATGGACTCGATTTTCGGAATTTAATCGAAACTATGGATGAAACCAACGAACGAGGACAATGATCTGCTTCCAGCGATTCATCCGTAAACTTCAACTGCTAGCTTTTCTGGGCAGTAGGATTCGGTGTAATATGCCGGTGTCAAAATTGTTTTGTGTCGGTTGATTGCGCAGCAGTGGAAACAGTATTTCACTTTGTTGGCCACTATTCGAGGATTAGCTCGTTGTCGGTCATTTCCATGTCTTCCTTCTCACACAACGGTTCCAAGTCAAGACCTGAATTTTGAACTTGGCTTTATAAAAGACATAACTCATACTCCTCAATTTTTATATTCCGCTCGAGTCAGGTAAATCCATTAAAATGTTCCGTAATATAATAACCGATCTGAAATTTATTTTGTTTACATTCATCTTGCCTTCGATATGCAGTAACCAAGGTTACGGTGACTGTTATTCAAAATCAATAAATATATAAACTTGTGCTGCCAGTTTAAAAAAATTCACTAGCGTTTTCGATTTGACATTTCCAGTTACTGAGGGGTAGTTAAATTTACGATACAGTTTTGATAGACGAGTGGCAGGTCGTGTCGTCGGCTTCACCCTCTGTGCTAATCACACACATTCGTATGTTAGGTAGAATTCACAGTGCAACCCAAGCAAGGAGAGCTGCTTCTTTCGTTCATGAATATGTGCGCCAACTGATGAGTATGTTTCATGAGGTTAGCATTTGATGAATGGTTCTCATATTAAAGATGCCTATTAGAAAACTAGACTCATAACTTTCAGTTCCGATAAATATCAATTGAAAAAACATTGCTTTTTGTGTTACTAGGATTTATACACAGTATAAACTCCCAGGAAACAAATTAATCGTTTTGGTCTTGGAGTACAAACGTTATGTTCAAAAATGATTTCTGTAAACCTACACTGAAACAACACCGGAAGGACCTTCACCTTGACCTTGCTTCGCGTCTTGTAGCACGCCGTGAAGCAAAGTTCTTCATTCTCGTACAGTACTAACGAGAGTGAACCCTTCATTTCATTGCATTGCCATGGATTGTCTAGTTCATGTGTATACTGAGACTGAGAGCACAAGCAATTTACCAAGTAAGAGAACAACTGGTTTGCTCAGTCTCATATACTCTCACGCATCCAGTTTCTTTCTAATATAGGTCTCTCATTCCGTTATGTCAAGCAAAGTGTTCACAGCGGATGTTTTTTGTTGCTTCGTTCATTTGAGGATTCACAATACAAGCTCTGATTCTAGTGCACAGTAGTCTCAATTACACCAAAACGCATTGTTTTGTTTGCGTTTTAGAGGTTGAGTCAAAATGCCTTCAGAAAAAATTTTGATTGGAATTGTTCCCTTCTTTTGATATAAATTAAATTGTCAGTAATCCACCTAGAAGTGAAGATAAAATTCTAATTGACATATATTGCGTGATATTGAACACATTTCATCGAAAAAGTTTGTAGACAACTTTCTATCTGTCACGATGATAGGTTATGTTATTATTTTGAGATAAATTTCGAGTGAAATATCATCATTTACGTGAACATCGAATTTATGGACCACTCACCTTATAGGCTCGATTTAGCCCCTCATGACTTCTTCTTATTCCCACACGTCAAAAATGAATTGCGTGGTTATACGTTCGAAATTCATGTTTTGGATATAATATCTCACCATATTATTACTAGAAAAGATGCCGAATTCAGGAGCTCCTTAAAATGAATTGGTGTCGAGATATGAAGTATTGCTTGTCGGAGGCCCCAAAATGTAGTTTTATCTTTTTACCATTTTTATAACGTAAAATTAACTGAGCCAATCTGTGTGCATGTATGTGTGTTTGTGTGTGTGTGCGTGTGTGTGTGTGTGTGTAAGCAAAATAAGGAGGCGTGAATTTCAGAGAATACTGGACCGATGTTGACCAAACCATTTGCAAATGAAGGGCTTTCCAGGACGTCTATACGATGTTATTTTTGGATCTGATGATTACTTTCCGAGTTATACAAATTTTTAATTCTAAATTTGTAGTTTTTTACCATATCTGGCATAATCGATCTTGAAAACTAAAAATTGATCTAAATTTAGATACTTTAGCGTAACAGACGAATCGTAGATTGTAATAATCTTTCAACTATTCACAGTGATATCCATTTCTTCGTCATACCGACCGATAACACTTGGAATCAAAATTATACACATTTTTCATTACTATCGTTTCTGATTGATTGAAAGATTGAATACAGTCTTCTTCAGCATAGTATTATGGATCGATTTGATATTAGTACGGTTCCATTTTCGCAACATAATTGTTCGACTGTGACGTGTTAATTCTTGTATTGGAAAATTGTCTGCATTGTCTTCGAAGTCAAAGTATTACCCCCTAAATTTTTATAATCAAAAAGATTCTAATTGCCTTCAACTAAAACCCCTGAAGAACCAAATTTTCGTATCACTCAAATAGCGGATGATTTTTTTGCTGGTATCTTTTTTGGCAACACGTTTTTTTCTGCAGATCACGCGTAAATCGTGTCTTATGTCATTGTCAAACTTGTTCAGTTTGGTCTATAATTTAATCATGAATCGACTTACGAACGAACCACGCTTGCAAATTATTGAATTTTATTATCAAAACTCATGCTCGGTTAAGAGAGTACATCGTGCACTTCTTCCTATTAATGGGTAGTTTGGTCGGCCTACTGAGGGAACACGGATGGATACGTGAACAAGCAAAATTTCCGCATCTGGAGTGAATACCAGCCAGAAGCATTGTAAGAGCTACCAATGCATCCCAAAAACAGTCACTGTTTGGTGTGGAATATGGGCAACACGTTGCATCATCGGGTCGAACTTCTTCAAAGGCGACGATGGACGCAACGTCACTGTGAATGGTGTGCGCTACTGTGCATTGACATTTTTTTTTGCCAAAAATGGAAGAATTTGCCTGACATTCGATTTCAACAAGACGATCCCACATCCCACACGGCACGCGAAACAATAACCAAATTGAGTGCCGCCTTCGGTGAATAATTTATCTCACTTTTTGGGCCCGTCAATTGGCCGCCTGGATAGTGTGATTTAACGCCTTTAGGCTATTTCTTATGGGGCCATGTTGAGTCTTATGTCTACAAGGACAAACCAGCAACGATTGACGCACTGGAAGCCGATATTGAAGCATTTATTCGTGAAATAGCGGCCGATATGTTGTAGTATATCATAAAGCTCTTGAAAAATCACCGTTACTTTAAAAAAAAAAATTTTTTTCAAGTTGTCGTGATTATTTTAATAAATATATTGTCCCATTTATTTTAATAAAGCAATTGATGAGCAGTCTTTCTAGTCACAATTTTTGAGAGAAAAACGATTATCGATTCATAAAACATGCGGATCGATAAAACAACATCTCACTGCTAGGTGGATTAAACACGATTTTTACAATGCAGTCATTTTGACTGCTTCTAGGCTATACAAGTATATATATATATATATATATATATATATATATATATATATATATATATATATATATATATATATATATATATATATATATATATATATATATATATATAAATATATATATATATATATATATATATATATATATATATATATATATATATATATATATATATATATATATATATATATATATATATATATATATATATATATATATAAATATATATATATATATATATATATATATATATATATATATATATATATATATATATATATATATATATATATATATATATAGTTCCAGTCTTTATATTGTTAAGAATTTTACGGAATTATCAAGCCCAAAAATTCAAACAAACGCGTTCCTCGTACTTAATAGGGAAAAGTTGGGGAAAACTTGGACCACGCTTTGAAAAAAATAAGACTGTGAATGTATTTTTGTTATTTATTAACAATTTTTACAGAATATAGAATCGAAAATTGGGAAGAAACGATTTACAAATGTCTGTTGTTCATCTTTGACACATTTTATGGGTGCTTTCACGAGCCTTCTTGTTACATTAGGTAGGCATACATAATGCATACTGTAAATGAGAAACAAAACATGATGGTAAAAATATCTTCGACAACGTTCTATCCGTCACGATGATAGGTTATAGGATCTGAAATACAATGAACTTTATCATTGCAAATGTTATGGACAAGGATATTTGAAAAGAACATATCTCGGCTGAAGACGATCGCAAACGAGTCATTCAACCACGGTATGAGAGCTCTTTTGAAGTAGTTTAATATGTAAGTAGTCTCATCTGCACCTTTCTGCGCCTTTTGATGATATACAAGTTGAAAATTTGTTTGAAAAAACATGAAAATTTGCTCTATTTCATTAAACTGAAATGATAGCAGCATAGTATATTTGAGAAAGTTGTGTAGTTTTTAATGATGAAAGATTTTGGAGAACATGAAAAAACTCATATAAATTGAAAATATATGTTTTCTTAGAAAAACTGGTTTTAGGACAGCTTTCTCAGAAAATACATTATATCGTGAATTGCACTCAAGTTACGGGAATAATACCTTCTGCAAATTTGTTCAACCTAACTTTCTGCACAACTTTGTCGAAGTAACTTAGTCCTTATGTTGGCCTAGAGCTAAACTGATATTTTTATCTCACTTTTAGGAGGATTAATCACATAAATAAAATTTTCCAAAAGATGGCGTCTATCATTCTAAGCAACTTTGCTGAAGATACTGTATCTCAAAAATCACGTTTTAATGAGTTTCAAATTAAGAGCGTGAAATTGGATTTTTGAACCACTGTGCATTGGTTCCGAATTTTTGCGTCACTATGCTTTAAGAACTGCAACTGTTTACACAGCATATCTGCTCAATTATTGCTTTTAAAATCAAACCGAAGATATATGCTCCGATTATAATGCAATCCGTTGAATAGAATAAAAAAAATACAAGAAAAGACTCTACTAATGAGATGACTATAGTCACACGGAACCACCCGCGATCCCATTTCAACCAGAATATTAGTTGATTTTCTGAATTCGATTGGTTAAAATTTAGTACAACTAATCGATTGTTGTTATAACTAAACTGTCATTTTTGTTTTTCGATTAGCAGAAACGATGGTTGAAACAACTAATTTAACTGTTTGAAAAAAAATGCTGTTAATTAGTGAGGACACATACCTTTCAATTTCAACAAATATTTTAGTTGAAATAACTGGTGTTGTTATTGAAACAAAATTCTGTTAGTTGAAAAATAAATCGGTTTTATTTGTTTTAGACATGAGTATTGAAAGTGAAAAAAATAAGTATTGAAAGATGATGCCTTCAAACGGTTGAACTGAAGTACTGATAATTTTAGTCAATTTATATGAGCTTGGGTGCACCGCTCGGAATTGGAATTTTGCGACGGCAATTCAAACGCGCCATTCAATCGCAGCGCCTCTGTGTGTTTGAAATCCTTCGCTCCTGTTACTTTTATAAATTAAATTCATGTCAAAAAGCGTTTTATTGCTAATGCATGAACATCATCATCGGTATCAAACAGCTGGAAGTAAAACAGTCTGCTGGAAGTAAATCAATGATCGAATTTGAAGCATAAAATTTTTGCGCATACCTGAAAGATTACGAGATGATCATTCATTAACATTTTCTAATTTGTCACCAAACCTTTTGCATCTTAAACAAGGTTAACTTTATCACAACACCGCTGTTAGATAAACACTTGTTATCATAAATTTCTCAAATCGAATGAACAAAATTTCACCAAACGCTATAACCATCGATGTTGTTTTCATTGACATTTTGAAGCGACGCGAACAGATTTTAACTAAAAAAGTTGTTGATTTTGCATTGCAATTATTGTTTTGCCCTCAACTGTCACCGGCATTTGACAGCATTCAAAACAAGAAATTTTTCAACTACTTGAATATATGCAAATCAAAAACCATATTGGTTGAATCAAAAATAAATTAGTTAAATCAACTATCGCAAAAATCAAAAACTGCGATATCGCAATTTTATGATCGAAGGGTTCTCCGTGCACAATTGCCATATAGAATTTCACTCACCAATATTTTTTTCCTCTTCCAGGCATCATTCTCTCCAGCCATAGCCCACCGGTGACAACTCCACTGGAACCGTGCCGGATAGCACCATACGTGAATGTTCCTTCGTTGCGAGGTTCTTCTGTTAATGTGGGTGTCGCATCTGCCGTTGCACCTCCGACTGGAGTAAACGCTGCAACCGCCCATCCAGGATTTCCGGCTGCTGCCTTCTCTGCGTTTGATACAGCTTTTATTTCTGCTGCTGCGCATCAGGTAATTTGGCAAATTATATCCTGAAGGTTTGTTCAATGTTTAGACATTGATTGAGACCATGTGACTTTTGTGTGTTAACTTTTAAAATGAAGTTTCAGTTAAAGTGCTAGCAGTCACCGTTTTTCGAGAAACATATTTATTTTTTAATTCTATCATAAATTTCCGAAGAGATTACCATAAAGAGATTGTTCAGTCAAAATCTTCTAATGAAATAAAAAATGGCATTATGAAGTCTAATTGTGTAGTTTGCGGTCACTCTTTTTCCTAAATGCCAACACAAATATTTGATTTGAAGACAAAATAAACACGATGATTTGAAACAAGCAAATAGAAGTGCATAATAATATTTCACGTGTGGTATTTGCATTGCTTGATGATCGAAAAATATGTCTCCCCAAAACAAATCAAATTAAATCTATTCATTTTCCAATTATGTTTCAGTACGCGGCTGCGCTGTCCTCCGGTACTGTTCCAACGGGGCTGTTCTCGTTATCTCAATACCGCCCGACGACAAGTGGATTGGCGGCAGCAGCGGTGGCGGCTGCGGCATCGGCCTCCCTTCCCGGTTTCACTGTAGCGCATGATAAAAACTCCAGCATCGTGGACCTCCGACTAAAGGCAGAGAAGCATAAGGAAAACCAAAAGAAAATTGTAAATAATGTATCGTAAAGGTGGCGGAAAGGAACGGAGATAGTATCCCAAATCAGAACCCTTGTCAAAGCATCCTGTCAGTATGGCAGGATGTGTGCAATTTATATATATCCGAAATTCTCACGTGGAGCTTTTATATTTCGTGAATTAATGACACTTCAAAAGAGTAATTAGACTAATAGTATCACGCATACAGCATTCAATTACCAGACTCTAAGATGTAAAAAATAAGTTGAATAAATAAAATAAAGCTAATGTTGAGAAAACGGCAAACACTACAATAATGATATCGACGATAAAAATGTCGATGGACGCGATTTATTTCGGATGAATGCTAAGAGCCACAATATACGTAGATTGTGAAATATTTGTAAAAAAAAACAAAGCTGGTTCAAATAAATTATGTACAATATCGAAATTGGAATAAACGAATTATATTCACATGAAATATCACCAAAACACGAAATTTTCTAAAATTTCTAATCGCGATATACATAGAAAATTTTACATATTCCATTATTAGCTTAAACGATTGCTGATGGTGAAGCGTTACAAACATGGGGAGAAAAATTGCATTGTCATAAAACGTACTATAAAAAAACACCTCTTTTCAATCCACCTAGTGGTGTGATACTGCCTCGCTTTTCAAACAGTCTCATTAAGACATATCCGTTTCATTAGGGTATTTTGAACACGAATTTGGTCCGATTTTAAACACAAATTTATTCAGATCTTTTTGGTTAGTTTAGAAAAGCTCCAACTAACAAAAACTTCGGATATTAGGGTATGATTTGGCTTCAGTAACTTACAAAGTTCGTGAATAGAATTGTAAGCAGTCCGTTTTTAAGTTATTATCCACACTTGAAAGTTCGCGCGATGCGACCGAACGAACTTCTAATCAAGTTCTAGAATACTCGTACATTGTTCAGGTTCTATGCAGCGAGAAAGTTCGCGCGGAACTTGTTCTGCACTTTCAAGTTCTCTAAAATTCCGCGTGTACTTTTAGGCAGTAAGAAAGTGGATGTTTCAACTAATTGTGGAACTTCTGGCTTGGGGCATAACTCAACGCTTACATCGCATATTAACCGTTAGTTAATGGTTTTTTGTTTATTTTCATGAATGAAGTTGAGTGGTGAAAAAACAAAGATAGGGTAACGGCTCCCTATTTCATCTGAGCTCCTATTTCCATCTCATCCCTTCACCTCATTACTTTGAACATGAATAATATTTTAAAACCTACCTGAACCAAACTGTGAAATGTTTTAAAATGATTATAAAAGCTATTGTCACACTTTCCTATTGAAAGAAATGGTTTTAAGTTCTTCGGTTATCGTTTTTTCATTTCAAATAAACTCACTATTCAATTTAGGACACATTTTCGTCTCAAGATTTACAGTTCGTCATGTTTCTGATTATCTACTAATCGATTCGTCTCAAAACACGATCACTTTTTCGCACAATTACACTACCATTGAATGCTGGATGACTTCATAATTAGTAATGTTCACTTGCTACTTGTTTAATTAACGATTTAATACTTCAAAAACTACCCGACAAACAATAAAAGTCTTTAAAAATATGAGATGAAAGTTTTTCACTTAGTTCACTTGATTGCGCTTTGTTTTCATCTCATTTGGTTTCGCAAAGTTGCCAAGTTATCTCATAATGTTACAAAACAAAAATTGTTTTTCTTCTTCAAAATCTCATCAAAAAGTATGTTTTTTGGTATCCGTGACATTAGTTTAATTATATTATTGATATTAATATTTCAATAAAACTGTTTTAGCTTCGAATATTACCAGGAAGAGCATGTTAAATACTAATGAAATAACCATTGTGGCAAATCTAGTAGCACTGGTTTCAATCCGCTATACGTCAACATAACGCTGTGAAGTGTGTGTGTTTCATCGGCTGTGCACAGAGATGCCAGATATTTTCATAGAAAATATGTATTGCGTTGCATTGAAACTCTATATCTGGTCTATCTGTTTTCACTAATAAAATGATGTTAAATCTGTTTTCACTAATAAAATCTGTTAACATCATTTTATTAGTGAAAACAGATAGACCAGATATAGACTTTCTATGCAACGTAATACATATTCTATGAAAATATCTGGCTTCAAATAGTTCAAATTGGTTCCAAATTTTAATATAAATGTTTTCAGTGTTCATAATCATTTATCTACATAAAAGATTTCCACTTTAACATGTGATTTGTCCGTTGATCAATAAACTTTTAAAGAATCACCGCAATCAAATACTAATAGATACTCAGAGAGAAAAGTCTATTTTTTTACTTCTTTCTTTCTATGAACCTGTACAAATCTGTATTAAATTTAGAAAATCTTTACAAAATCGGTACTTTGATTTAAACCAGTATGCGAACGCAAAAATCTTGTTTACTTGTTTTGCAGAGAATACTAGACAAGAGTTAATTTATATTGGGTTTGAAGTAATTAACTTTTGACACCAGTGTGGTTTGATTGTATGGTATGAACGTAGCTTAAAATATTGTTGACAACGCCACCAAAACAAAATGCGTCGGTTTCAGGAACCAGCTTCCATAGCAAGGGGGTGACGGTGATAGAATGACGCAATTTCGCCTGGGCAATATTGACAGCAGCCGGAATGTAGTCATGCTTCTGCCGGTTGCTAGAATTCCTCACAAGTAAGTCGGAGCTTCGATCAAAAGTCGGTTTCTCCATCAATTTTATTACTTTTCCATAGAGAAAGGTAAAAATCGGTTTGGACGATAAATAAAACTTATGCGAACAAACGAATGAAATCTATTTCGGTCATAATTCATCTCTAAATCCAACTATACAAACATCTAATCTCCCAGATGTGTCAACAGCCGACATTACATTTTGCGAGCACCAGCCATTTGTACACTGATTACGTTGGGCGCGTTTCGGGTCCCAAATGTTTTGATATATCGTCACGACTCAAAATGTGGAAACTTCCACCCAAAATACTACAAATGCATGTACCGTCATCCATAGGATCATAGGATCAACTCCAGAAAATGAATATATACTGAAAAAAATGTACAAAATTAAATGTTCGATCCGAAAAAAATGCTTCACATTTGTAATGAAAGAAAAAATATGTGCCGTTAAATTTATTTAAAATTCGCATCACATATATTTTTCACAATTTCCAAATAATTTTTCAAATTGAATTGCTGATGTTTCATAACATCTTAAGTTACAATAAAGACCTATATACATTATACATATACTATTCACAAATATAAAGCAGGCATACGCCTTAGTGCTCTTATATCTGTCTCGCGTGCATACGCAGTTTATATATAAGATTTGATTGTTATTTGGGATGCGATGCAATGATCAAATCGATAAAGAAGAATTATATACTTTATTTCAGCATTACGAGTACAGCTAACATATAACATGTACAACATACAGATAATTTTTTATTAGTCGTATAATCGATAATTGAGAAGTTCCTAAATGCATTCCGTACCTAGAGAAATATAGATTTCTCAAAAAAAAAATTCTTAGACAAAATGGTCGGGTGAATCTACGACTTTAGAACATATGAATTTATAAATTGTTGCTCGTACTCTTAGGTGAATTTACACAAAATGCCAGGACTTCTTTGACTTATGATGCTACTATGATATTGTTAAATGTGCTGACAGGTAACATACATTTTATAAACATTGCCCCCCTCAGTGCACATTTTGTGACACATTTTGTCAGCTCCTAGATATTTTTAGTTTCAGTTTACTGAAAGCATTACGACTCAATATTCTATAATTTTTTACAACGCATTAAACTCTACACAACATTGGTGTACTGTAAGCTTTGCTAATGAAACATAACCGCTGAGGATATTTTCACTTCTGATTAATATGTTCACAATAGCGTTGATATCATGTGATATGTGGATATACATGATATCCTATGATATCACGTGCCACATCACTTAATATCGCATATAATTTGATGTCACCGCGTATCACCATTTCGACATGATATCCGGGATATCGTGAACTGTCAAAATTCGCAACAACAACAACAACACGGACAATGTCATAGAACGCACTCGTTTATGAATGTCAGTTAGAGAGTAACAATAAACAATCATTATAATTTTTAATTTTTTGGAGACCAATAAACTGCGAAACTTCAATTATTGATTAAATTTTAAGAGTAAAGGATAATATTATTGAACATTTATTTTTTTTTTTTGTTTGTACAGAAAAGCACATATTATATTTCAGCTTTCTTCACGTTTCGCCTTCGGCTCATCAGTGCTTAAAGCAGTTCAAATTGAACAGCCATCTTCGCCTAACAGTTCAATTTGAGCCGCTAAGCAGACGCAAATTTTACACTATTTATGTAACGACTTTTTGGATATTGCACCGAGAATCAATATCCTTTCTAATGGCTAGAACGAAAATTAGTGACGACGTTCTAGCAATCAGAAAGGATATTGCATCCCGAATTGGAACGTTGGAACCATTGTATTACCCTAAAAGGTGATTATGTTGATGAATAAAAAAAAATTTTGCAAAAAAATGTTGTTTCCATTGTTAGTATCGGGACTTATTGATCCATGTGTTACAAATAATTCTTGTTGCCTTTTAAATCTGTAATTGTCTTTAATCCACCAGACGATTTATTTGTCTATTCGTTCTGATGCTTGATATAAAAAAGCTATAAATTTCAGTACAATAGACAGCGAAGGGGTTAACTCCTGTTAGAGATGCCAGGTAATATTATCAAGTCTGCATACTAGAAATCCTCCAACGCAAGTGTTAAATTTTAAAAGTATGACGAGAGAAAACAAGCAAAAAGCCCAACGCAATTTTAAAAGTCTGTAAATTTTACGATTGTATATAAAAGATTCAAAAACCTGTAAAAGTCTGCAAAATTGCAGAGTCTGCTTACAAAAGAATCCGTAAATTTACATGCAAATCTGGAACCCGGCATCTTCGATTCTGACGCTTATTATTTCGCTATTCTGTGGCGATTCCTTCGCATTCTATGCCCCGCTGAAAACCACAATACAGGGTCCGGCACTCGAAGTGTAACCAACTTCAGACCGCTCGCGCAGCTGACGCACGGGCATCAGCTCTCTAGAAATTTGCTAAATGACAGTTCGGAGTTGTATTGTTTACAAGCGCAAGAGAGCATTTTGCCAAAAGTGAACGCGAAAAAAAAATCAGTGATGGATTTAAAATGTAATAGTGTGATTGCTTTATATTTAGATGGAAAATCACAACCAGCGATTGTTCGTGAGCTCAAACACCTTAAAGTGAATAAAGTGTTTGTTTATCGCACCATAACCCGTTACAATAATACTGGTAGCATCGCAAAACGTCATGGAGGTGGTCATCGAAAGACTGCAACGTCACGTGAGATGGTTCAAAAAGTGAAGAAGCGACTTGAACGAAATCCTCGACGAAGTGCCAATCAAATGGCAAAAGAACTGAAAATATCCGACCGTAGCATCCGCCGCATACTGAAAAATGATCTGAAGGTCAAGCCTTACAAGATCCAAAAGGCGCATGATCTCACACCGAAGCAGCAACAAGTTAGACTTGAGAGAGCGAAGGAGTTGCTTCGTTTGGCCAAAAGCGGTCAATTTCCGAACATTGTATTTTTTGACGAGAAAATTTTTCCAATTGAGCAATTCGTAAACTCTCAAAACGATAGGGTTTACTTGACCGACCGTTCATACGAGAATTTGAGTCATCGATTGGCCACCAGGAGGCAGCACCCTCAGCAGATAATGGTTCATCACGTCCACACAATGGCTCTCGAATTCACCAGATGCGAATCCAATGGGTTATTCTCTTTGGGCCATTTTGGAGAGCAAAGTCCGAACTAAAAGATACACCAGTCTCGAGGCGCTGAAAAAAGTTATTGTCCGCGAGTGGGCCAAAATACCTGCAATTCACATTCGGGCAGCTTGCGATTCGTTTTTTGACCGTCTCAAGGCCATAGTCAAGGCAAAAGGTGGTCATATCGAGCAAAAGTGAATTGATTCTGAATTTTGTATTATTTTTACACATTTTGTACTTTGAATTAAGTAAAAGTAATTTTCCAAACTGAATTTATGGCCTTTTTAATTGGTTACACTTCGAGTGCCGGACCCTGTATATAAACTGATAGCGCTAATGTGAACCACGATTCAGAATTACTACTGGTGGCGAAATAGGACGGTTTTGGCTGTGTTTCTAATTTTCTTACGAAATTTGGGATCAACACAAGTAAACATCGAAATAAAACATGCAACATGGGTTTCTTAACATCGATTAAATCCATAAAGTTAGTTAAGTGGGGCAAAATATATGAAGTGGCCAAAATACCTTTGTTATCCTAATATGTGGTGTTTTCGAGTATGTAGTTTAATTTCTCCAAGTTGCCCATGTCTTGGGAAATATGAAATAAAACTTTGCTCTCGGTTATAGCAACTGGACGTGATTCGACGGATGAAACACTCGATGTTTACACTTTTCTTTTCCATATCTTCTCGTTTTGGCAAAAAAATGACAATCACACTCACACATAGAAAAATCTCGCCACCTGTCCTTTTATCATCGTGAATGGGAACATACTAATTTAGTAAAAATTACGTTATATTAGATAATTTTCTGTCAGTGTGCAGCAGAATCCCGCTTCTTGCCAATGGTTATTTTAATATATCTGGCACCCATGATCAGTTGTCAAAACGATTGCTAACTTTTAGAACACGATTTGTAGAGTAGTGATAATAGATCAATATTTCTGTATTATTTTGGTTAAATCCTTTCCAAAAATGGCTTTATATGATGACTTGGACACAAAGCAAGGACCAGATAAAGTGGCCGGTTGGTCATCTGGTATAAAACTACTTCAAACGCAATTACAAGCAAAGAAAGCTACACAACCAATCATTCCACCTAAGAACACTTTAAGGAAACCCGTAAGCATATTTTATTTATTTCATCAGGATATCTATTGTTTAGGTGTGTTTTTTCAGGTTCTGACACCTGTAGTAAATTTGAAAGCGAAGAAGGACAATTTTGATTTGTTCGGAAAATCATCTGGAAATCATTCTGCGTCGGATAACAAAGGAAAACCGGTAACTATCACAACTAAAAATATCCCGAATGCGAGTAGCTCTAACTCCGGAGATACGTATAGTTGGGATGTAATTGACGAATACGATCCATTATGGCCGAATGAGTACGAAAAATTAGCTCAAGAACGAAAACCGAAGGAGCCGGTTGTTAAGGCTTCTCAACACTACGGGCGAAATAGGAGAGAGTATAAGCGCTTAGGGAATAAGCAGCACTCTGGTGGAGGTCATGGTGATGCTGATGGCCCGGCTGCTAAAAAAAGTGGCTTTGCTGGACGACCAACCTCAGAAGATGAAGAGGAGTTCGTGCCAACGCAGCAAAGGGCTAGTGGTGCTGCCATTGCACCACCCGCTTCGCTTCAAGAATCAATTGCACAAATTCCCGACGGTGTCAAGTAAGTGCTAATCGGAGAAGCGTCAGGAATGCATGAGAGTTATTCTAATTGCTACTCTTTCAGAATGTCGCAACTTACGGCCTACGGTGGGACCTCAGTTGCCGCAAAAATTATGGCTAAATATGGATTCAAAGATGGTCAAGGTCTGGGCAAGCAAGAACAGGGTATGTCCATGGCTTTGCAGGTTGAAAAAACATCTAAACGGGGAGGCCGTATCGTACATGAAAAAGATATAAGCGTACCGATTCCCGAGGAGGTCGCCCCAATTCCTCCTCAAGAACCGGCGATCAATCAATCAGCAATTGAGCCGTCTATCACGGAGATAATGAAATCGCCAAGCAAAGTGGTTTTACTGAGAGTAAGTGTTTCTGTCAAAGCAATGTCATTGATTTTACTTTGACTTCGAAAACCGTTGAAAATTCACAGAGAACAAATTAGAAATGCACAAATAGATAATTTAGCAAAAATTAATGACCGTTGGATATATTTTTAGAACATGGTCGGACCTGGAGACGTAGACGACGAGCTGGAGCCGGAAGTTAAAGACGAGTGTAATACCAAATATGGCGAAGTGGTCACGGTTGTGATCAATGAAATACCCAACGTCGTTCCGGAGGAAGCAGTTAGAATTTTCGTTGAGTTCAAGCGAATGGAAAGTGCCATCAAAGCGGTGGTTGACTTGAATGGCCGATTCTTCGGTGGTCGCCAAGTGCGGGCCGGTTTCTATAATCAGGAAAGGTTTGATAACATGGACCTACTATAAACGGGATTTTACGGAATGAAATAAATCATGTTTTACAACAAAATGCGGTAAGCAGATATAGTGACGTGTAAAAATGTCTTCATAATTATTTGAAATAAACTCTCGATTACCCTTTGTCAGTGGGATTGTGAAAGAGTCTGTCTAATTTATAAGCGGTGCGCGTTAAGCGAACTTGACTAGTATCATTCAATGAAGAACAGTTGATTAGAACGAATTATATAAAATAACTAGTAAATTTAGGGTTGAATACTTCCATTGAGCGAATCATTTTCTTCGACGAAGTTATTCATCTGGGACGAACTATTCGCAGTCTGTGGCAGTGAGGGAGCATTGAGCGGAACGCTATTATCGTAAATGATTATTCCATCTGGACGCTCAACCTTTACGATCAACAGTTTACAATAAAAGCAGAGTTTACTGTTCATCAGATGCTGAATAATGCAATTTCTAGAACGAATTGAAATTAAAAACAAAATCCGACGCTCAAATGCCCATTATTTACTTACTCGCATGATTGGTGCTGACATGGTTCGAATATGGCCGAATTTTGCTTAGCATAACAGATGGGACACAACGATTCTTCCGAGAATACGGTGATTTCGGACAGCAGCGTCTGTCTCAGTTGAAGTATTTCAATTAAATGTCTTACTTGACGTAATTCGTCATCATTTACATGATTTGGATCTGAAAACAAAACTGTTATTCAATACCAACAGACCGTTAAAATATACTTATTTACAATCTGCCATGTTGAATTTAATGATCGGGGGATCGGGAACAATCTCCTTCACTCCGATAATTGCCCGGAAGGGTGACGGCACACGTACTTCGTTCGTCAAGGGATCAATATGAGCCCTCATCTTTGGATCAAAGTTACCTCTGGGAGCATCACGGATTGTCACAATTGGAGTCTTAATTTCACCAAGAGCGAACTCCAAACTGGTAATGTGGAAACTAGTATCCGTCAGTAGATGTTTGCTAACCCGTGGTACTTTCGTAACGGTGATATCATCGTTGTTCGAGTCACTGCATCCATCGCTGTTAAGTTCGTTTTTCATCAATGCCAAGATGATACCAATTGCGGCACTAATGATTGCGAAGTGAGTCACATTGCTCAAATCCGGCAAGCATAGATCCATAACATGTTGAAAACAGCCGGGCGGTACGGTAACACGGGAAAGCACTTGTATTGCAAGCTGAAATCAGCAGATCAGTAAGAAAGATGTCTGTTTTGTGTAAAGAAAAATAAAGCTCATTCCGTACCTGACAGATTCGTCCTAACATAATTTCACTATTAGCACGGGAAGCATCCTGCAACAAACCGGGAGTAATGGTCACTATCATTTCCAAAGCGCGCATCAATGAAACCGTCAGCTCAAAACACATAGAGCAAATCTTTAGTTGTTTCGTCTCGATCATGTGCTGCTCATCTCGTTGGGACACATTCTGTATCTGCAATATGTCACAAATCAATAAATAACTATCGCCGCACCGTGATAAGCATTTCATATTACATCTTGAAGGATGTGAATAAACTCGGAAAAGGCCCAATTCAACTGGGAGAGTACTGAGTTCAAAAACGTGGTACAATACGGCTCATCCTTTATCAACATGTCGCTGATCATACGTTGAAAATATTTTGAAGGACACGCAGGAGCTATCAGATGCAGCAGCCCGGTATGAGTTCCATTTTTGGCCCTACTACGATACAACCCTAGCGATCGCATCTGCTTTTTTCCGGCCTGCCAAACACACGGTGATCTTGATTCACGGTAGGCAAATCCATCTCCTAACCAAAATCTGAGCAACAGCCAATTACTTTGTCCCCAGGCTCTATTCTCGTACGGTCTGAGTAGAGCTCTGATAAACGCTTGCTGACTTTTAGGTGAAGCTTGTTCCAGTGCATGAATGCCAGCTTCATGACAAGTCAGAGATCCGAGTGCCTGTATGAGTGCATCTTTACAGGATGCCAAAATAACACGAGAATCGGCCAGATGCTGTGCCAAAAATTCAGCAACTGCATTGATCAATTGTCTATCTGCCGACAAATTGTGCTGCAGTACGGTATCGTGAAAGCTGAAATCGAGAATAGTATCCAACAGAACTGGTGTCACGTTCACATAGGTCTCCGGCAAAAATGAAAACAGGACATCATCTTGGCTGAAGCGTTGCAAAGTTTCACAAATTATTCCCATCAGCCAGCAGAGAAGGTTTCGGCGATGAGTTCCAAGAGCTACCGAACGATACCAAGCTTGCTTTCGAGCCAATTCCATAGACCGTTTCTGAAAATCAAAACAATTTTGCATGAATGTGTTCTCAAAAATATTGATGCAGAAAAAAATGTTACAGCGAATATACTTTTCCTTTGCCCGAAACGAGTGTCTAACTCATGAACCAATTCTTCATGTGTTTTACTGAATTCTATATCATTGGATCGTTTGAGCTCATCCAGATTGTGAACCACATCATCATAGTTCGTCTTGGTCTCAACCAAAATATCCGACAGGTGAGAAATGTTATCGCGTAGATCGGCGATCATGATGACGTATTTATGAGCAACTGCATAATAGAAAATAACTGAGCAGTCCAGCAGATCACATATCGACAAACGAACATCCATATTTCCTCCGTTGATTGAACCTCCAGCAACGGTACCATTTCGACTAGCTCCTAAGGAAGACTCTCCCTGCTGATGAACATCCGAAGTAACACTGAAAACAAATTAGAAATCAGTAAATCAATCACCCATCGATTGGCTCGTTCTCTTACTTTGACGGCTGTCTTGAAACTAGCGAATAGGTTGCATTAGGACCACCGGATACTAGAAATATAGCAGAATCCAGAAACGCATTGAAGGCAGCTGTAAATGCGCAATGACAGGATGTGATATTTCGATTATTTTAAATTTATTTCATTAGGAGGCACCTATTTCATTCCGAAGATCCGACTGCTGATCGATAGCTGTCAAACTCGGGTGATCCTCACCCAATCGCTCAACCAGTTGAGTTCGAAAATGTTTTCTAAGATACGATAGAACACCTCCAATTCGATCGATGTTTGTATACTTGAAGGATCCGTCGAAGAAGAAACGATGATCGATAAACGCTGGCACCGAACCGTCGTCTTCATTACTAGTAATTTCATCATTCCATAGAGTTCGTGCAACGTCCAGCAATACACAGAGAAATGACAAACCAATTGCCGGTTGAGTTGAAGAAGAAAATAGACCCTGAGAAAGATATTTCCTTGTATCGTATACTAACTTGTTATCGTTTTTTTTTAACTTTTACCCTCATCTCTGCATTGCTTTCCATCACGAATTTTCGCAGCTTGGTCAGAAAAATTCGCCGGCTCGACGGCGAATTACTATTTTTACCATCAGCGTTGTTGAGCAATATGAGAATCAAATTCTTCTGTAGCGTATAAAGCACGCTCGTGTGCGCTTTCAATCGATCACAAGCAGCAAGATATTGCTCTCGGGGACCTCCCAGCCCCATTGTCCAGATTATATCGTCCGGTAGCACCTGTTCCAGGGTAGATTCGTCGGGCAGTTTAGTATATAAAAATAGCGGAAGACAATTCTTCTTGAAGAATTTATATTCCACTAGATATTTCCGAGTTCTGGGGTGCTGGCAAATGCAAGTAAGAATAACAATAATTTTCCGTTGCTTTTCGTATTCCATATCAATCGGAGTTTCCTTATAGGTGTTAGCCAAAAAATTGAGCAGCTTTTTAAGGAAAAGTTTCATCTCTTCCATCTCCAAATAAGTCCATAATAGAGTGAGAAATGTTCCAAGGGTACTTTCTGGGAAGCCGGGCTGAGTGGGAGGTTCGTTTTTTGTGTTACTTCGCAGAACGCACATTCCTTTAATATATTTGAAAACTTTATCTTCCACCACATAGGAATTTACTAACAGTGGTGCTATTTTCTCGATTAACATCGAAGCAATCAACATGTAAATAGTTTCAAATGTCAACGGAATCGTTTGGGAGCATATAGAAATAAGATCATTTTGTGAATAGCGCGAAATGATGCCCGAAAGATTAACAAGATACTGTAAAATACAATCTGCCTGATACAGGAAAATACTAGGAGCTTCTTGCAGTGAACAGTATCCTTGTATGGGATACTTTAGCGGAGATCCACCAAAATTGGCAGTTAGACTATCATTGAATGCCAGTGATACGGCTGGGTATAGCGCCAGCCCAGGCCCACGTTCAATATCTTTGAAGGCTTCACCAAGGGAGGCCCCATTTCGAAAGTATTCAATTTTTCCTTCATCCATGTCAACACAAACCCCGAATATGTCCCCTGATCGCCAGAATGGTCCATATTTTTGCGTATGAACATGCCAAATTCGCTGTTTGCTTCCATCAAGACCATAACTGTAACGAGTATCACCAACTCCTGTATCCTGGGTAAATTTACAGTGAGAAGAACACCATCCAATTTGCATCACACCTTTCGACTGAAGCTGAACCTACAATACATCAAAAGTTGATCACACCTCAATATTTCAATCGTAGCTTTCTTCTCTCACCTCGTACATCCATCGTCCTGAATAAACACAACAATTTGCTTTAACAGTCGAAAATGCATTCTGCGATTGCAGAGTTAACCTATCCTTGGATACTAAAATGGAATTATCATCCGCAACATCAAAGATAGTTCGCTTCGGTCCAATACGCCCACTGTTGGTTTTATGTTCCACTTTTGCTTCGCCAAAGGGGTGATTTTCAAGTTTATTATCCAACCAGTCATTAATTTGTACCAAGTATCTAAGGAAAAAATATAAGTGAACTGCTTTCATTCATAGCTTACGGATTGACAATCGTTTACCCCGACAAAATCAACGAACTATCCTCCTCGGATTCACTGGACGGGGAAATCGGGCACTCTCCACCAAATATGCTAGAAATAATACCTGCGAAATCCATCCCGCAACTGGCACACGCCCTGAACAATCACATTTTTTCTACAAACAGAACAATAATTGAAAATTTTGTCAGAAGGCCAAAACTATTCAAGCTTGGGAGGTCACAGATGTTAATAAATGGAAAAAAAATATGCTAATGATTTTTCAGTCGTCAACAGAACAAAAAAAATGATTATAACTCATAATTCTCACTGTTCATATATTTGTTTACGAAAAATGCAAAATGAAAGTGAAGAAAATTTGATATCATGCCAGACAATGACAACCACAGTCAGGGATGCCATTTATACAGATTTTTCTTCATTATACAGATTTTTACATGCACATACACTCAGAAGAATATTATGGTAACAGTTACTATTTGAGGGGGTTAATTTGACCATGCGAGTATAGTAGTTTTCAACTGACTATAACAGTTCGTGCTCACATCGCAAACGACACAGTCGAAAATTTCTTACGGTCGCGACGACAGAAACAAAGACAATACAGTGCAGTGAACAATAGAGTGTACGAAATGGGCAAATACGATTTAACAAAGCCTGAAACTTGGCCTACAAGGCCAAATTCAATTTGTATTGATTTCAAGCGCTGCAAAGTTAGACCTGCAGCAACCGAAATTGAAATCTTGCTTAAGGAACGAATGCATCTAAACGTTAATGATGTAAGTGAGATTCAATTCAACAAAGCGTCGAACTGTGTGTACATTATGTTCAAACGTGAAAAAGATGCAATTGCATTTGCTTCGGGTAATAACGGGGTGCACAGTATTGATCATGACAATGTTAAATATAAAATCCCTGTGTTCATGGTGGACAATGCCATAGAAGTACGCGTGCATGACCTTCCCCCGCAGACCAGCGAGGGGTATGTTCGGGAATGTATGTCGCAGTACGGTGAAGTTCTTTCCATCGAAAAGGAAGTATGGCGGAATTTTTTTCCGGATATCCGGAATGGCGTGCGAGTGGTACGTATGCAACTACGTAAAGCAATTCCATCTTACATCATTTGTGGTCAAGACGGGATACATCCGTGTAAAACGTTGATTACGTATGAAAATCAATTGGTTACATGTCAGTTTTGTGAACAACCTGCACACTACGGCAAACCATGCACTGAAACTGCGAAAACAAACAAAACAAAAAAAAACAAGGACAACCACCCGACAACGGAAACTAGTGAATGCAGTGCTCCTGTTTTAAAAGCACCTTCACCATCTAACCAACTATCAACGGCAATCAATGTACAAAGCGCATCTACAGCAACTGCAAATGAACCCAAGACTGCGATCAACAATGAAAACAAGGAAACGGAAACCACTCACAATTCCAACGATGTAGCAATGGATGATATGAGCAACGAACAAAATGACGGACAATCTTCGCTAGAAGGAAATGGAAGCTCCTCTCCCCCTAGAAGAAGGGTGACAACGAGATCCAACAATAAAAAAATAATTTTATGTAACAAAAACATGGGTAAATCGGCCACGTAAAGCTATACGCAAATTGGCCTGAATAAAAATTGTTATAAATAAAAAACTGACTATAACATTAGTTGATGTTGACAATATACCAGTTCGTTTTTACTATAAGTAGTTTTGCCTACAGAATAGTAAAATTGAACAGTTTATTGTATGAATAACTTTCAAAATTGGGAAGGTAACGGTAACCGTGTCACCTTCTTTTTTTACATTGTACTTTTTATTATAACTAGAGTCATAGTAGATTTAACATTTCATTGTTGGTTATTTCAAAACACTACTTAATGCTTGATTCGACAGTATTGAAGATCAGTGTAACATGGAAAATTGTTTGAAAGGTATATGAATTAGTATAAAAACAAAAATGTATTACCAAGATCTATTTTATTTTTAAAAAATAACGTCGTGTGCGCTCTACGCAATAATCCGCTTTAGATTCACTGTGATGGTGATGGTTTAGCGCAACTTCTTGTTGATGTAACGTAGAAGCGGCAATTGAAAATTTTCTTGAAGCACTCGCACTACCATTCCTGTTTTTTGGCAGGTTTCACAGGTTGACATGTTGGTTCAGTTTTAAATTGCTTGCAAATTGTTCAGAATCCGACCGACTACAATCAAATGATGTTGGGTTGATGATGTTCAGTCATCTCTTTCCGACTCGTAGACAAGCTTGGGTTATGTAGAGAATGTAATACGTTGAATTCTTTGTATACATCCTGTATTGTTCGAATGGTTTCCCTGGGAACAAGAAAGAAAAGCTTGAAAAAATCATAAGCGGAATCTAAGTACGAACCATCGTACGTGTCCTCTCGATACTCTATAAACTAACGCACTATGCTACCAAGTTACTTTTCTCCGTCAGATTCGTATCCGTTAAGTGAATGTGGGTCGTCGTATCCTTCACGATGCGCTTGTTGTTTCCTCCGAAACCGGTGGCAGTCCGTATGCGACACGTCTATATTCATAATGGCCTGAAAATTAAACGGCTTTCTTGAATATTAAAGCCGTGGCCGACAAAATTATTGAACAGTACTCAATGCAACTTACTTAACTTACTTGAAAAACCAACATCAATGAATAATTACGAGCTCGATTCCAACACATTTTCCATTCCTTTGCAGTTTCATTGTACCACGTACATGAGATTTGGCGTTCGAATGAAACCTTATTTGAAAATTTGTATAGTCATCTCAAATTAATTACATAGTCAGTTGAAAAAAAACTATACGATCATGTAGTTATCACTTGGATTCTGTTCATATGAACAATAGTGTTTTCAAACTTCACAATCTTCTAGCCAACTATATATGTACTCATGGTAACATTTGCACATTGTAAAGAAGAACATACTGACATGGTAGCAATAACTACTTCGCTTCTCAAATTTATTATGAGCGATTTCACCTTCCTTGTGATGGTTATTTATCTTTTTGTTCTTAGTTTTGAGATGACAACCATTGTTAGAATGACCATACCAGAAAAGTCATAAATACAAAGAGTCTTCTCAAGTTATAGTCTTTGTTATCTAGTACTTTAAACATTACAGATAGTGAACAATCTCATATCATGGTCGTTGTTTCTATTTAAGCATATAGTTGAAATGACCATAACAAACAGGTTACGGCTACTATAGTATTTTTCTCAGTGTACAGATTTCATACAAAATACAGATTTTGTACAGATTTTTTAAACTCATTATAGATCTATACAGATTTCTCAAACAAAGGAAAGAATAAAATAATTTTGTTCGTTTGAGCTCTCTTTGGTAGTAGTGACGAGATGAGAGTTTTGTAATTAATCGACGAATCACAAATTGATCTAAAAAACCTTTAAATGATGTTGGTAGTTCAAGTTGAGTGCTGAGATCCTACATCAACTTACCAAGCTAACATTTTGAAAGTATATGAAATTGAAATTATGTTTTGTTGATTCCAATTGTTGATGAAAATTTGAAAACATTTAATTTCGTCGTTGTAGAATGATTCAATTTCTCATTGTAAAACCATAAATTTTTGGAATAACATTACCTCAAAAAATTTTCATTATAAATATCTCGGTTTTATAGTGGATACAGATAAATACAGGTTTTCCACTCTGGGTAATACAGATTTTGTATGAAAATATCTAGCTTCTTTGACCACAGTCCACAGACGATAATACCAAGGTTGACAACAGAGAAAATGCAGACTTATTAGATTTTTTATTGTGGCGTCACGAATGAACAAACAATCATCCTTGACAGTTCAGCGGTACTATTTACAAACAAGTTTTAAATTTTTTTCTTTCTCGCGAAATACTCGAATTTTCACCGCACTAACACGATACAACGTACTCGTCTTTTTTTTCAATAGACAGCCGTAATACTCTAAAGAAATCACTCGATCACCATAATTCGAACAACAACGCCTTACGCAATACAAAGTAATGTCGCTATCTACTTCCTAACCAAAATAATAAAATACCTAATGAATCCTCTATATTTACAGACGTTCTTGTTAAGCACGATCGCCAGAAATAACTGCACGATTATGAACTTCACGTGCTTCGTAAACTTAGCGTTTAACCCGTATAAAAATAGATTCTTTTATCAAACTTTCCCCGAATAATCGACGGAGTTAAGTCCAGCTCGATTTTTAGTAAAGAGAAATATAGTACGAAAATGTGAAATTTCTCTAAGGAACGATCTCACCAGTATCCTGTTTCTCCTATTCGCATTGCTGTAAATAAAGCGAGATGACACACAACTACTGAAAAAATAAAATAAACACTTGCAAATGGGTTTACTGCAGACCAAATTTAGATTTACTGCATAAATCACTCGATTACCTTGTTAACTTTTACACATTTCACATAAATCAGATAAAATAAAACTGATAACACCGATAGTGTATGCAGATGGTGCTTCGATCGGTTGACATCGTTTAATTCAGGGGGTAAATTCGCAGTATCCATCACTAAATAACACTTTTTATAAATGAACACAGCTCTGGCAAGCACTCAAAATAACTGTTCCGACCAATTACTTTACTATAAGTTGGTTAATACACAATTAAATTAGACTTTTCAAAGGGGAACTCTTACACGAGAATTATTAATGTCATTTTCAAATATTAATAAGTAATAACATTCCAAATTTGTATGTAGAATTCATCATTACTGTCCATTAAAATGATACTACTTTTGAGTCATGACACTAAGTGTCTATTTCTAGCAACACACCGTTCTCATTTGGCAACTGATACACCTATACATTGAGTTTACTATAGATTACCACTAACCATGTATAAAAGAGGAATAAAGTTTTTAGTTTCTAGATGATACCTTTACCTGCTCTTCGACGGAGCATGTTTTCGCATACAGTCCATTAAGACTCGCTAGATGATCGTGTAAAGGCCGCTTAGGCACCGCAACGTACTCTCAATGATGCCAACTCTCCATCAACAATTAAAAGTGCAAAAGAATTGTCAAAACCCGAAAAATGGCCGCTATTTTATTTTAGTTTCTATATGAAATTGAATATGGGAGGACGAGATTTTACCGGAGGAATGGATGGAAGGAATCGTGTGTCCCATCTACAAAAAGGGCGATAAGCTGGATTGCTGCAATTACCGCGCGATAACTCTGCTGAACGCCGCCTACAAGGTACTCTCCCAAATCTTATGCCGTCGACTTTCACCGATTGCAAACGAATTCGTGGGAAAATATCAGGCAGGATTTATGGGCGAACGCGCTACCACGGACCAAGTGTTCGCCATCCGCCAGGTGTTGCAAAAGTGCCGCGAATACAATGTGCCCACACATCACTTATTCATCGATTTCAAATCAGCCTACGACACAATCGATCGAGAACAGCTATGGAAAATCATGCACGACTACGGATTCCCGGACAAACTGATACGATTGGTCAAGGCTACGATGGATCGAGTGATGTGCGTTGTTCGAGTATCGGGGATAAACTCGAGTCCCTTCGAAACTCGCAGAGGGCTACGGCAAGGTGATGGCCTTTCGTGTCTGCTATTCAACATTGCTTTGGAGGGTGTGATAAGAAGAGCGAGGATAGACACGAGTGGCACGATTTTCAGAAAGTCCGTCCAGCTACTTGGTTTCGCTGATGATATTGATATTATAGCACGCAACTTTGAGAAGATGGAAGATACGTACATCGGACTAAAAGCTGAGGCCAAGCGGATCGGACTAGACATCAATGTGTCAAAGACAAAGTACATGAAAGGCAGGGGCTCGAGAGAAGATAACGTCAGCCACCCAATACGAGTTCTGATTGGTGGTGATGAAATCGAAACGGTCGACGAGTTCGTGTACTTGGGCTCACTGGTGACTGCCGATAATGACACCAGAAGAGAAATTCAGAGACGCATATTGTCAGGAAATCGTGCTTACTTTGGACTGCGCAGGACGCTTCGATCGAGCAAAATTCGCCGTCGTACGAAGTTAACTATCTACAAAACGCTGATTAGACCGGTTATCCTCTACGGGCACGAGTCCTGGACAATGCTTGCGGAGGATCAACGCGCACTAGGTGTTTTTGAACGGAAGGTGTTGCGAACCATCTTCGGCGGAGTGCGGATGGAAGACGGTACGTGGAGAAGGCGAATGAACCATGAACTGCACCAGTTGCTGGGAGGACCAACCCTCGTCCAAACGGCCAAGGTCGGGCGGTTACGATGGGCCGGGCATGTTGTTAGAATGTCGGAGAACAACCCGGTTAAAATGATCCTCGACAATGATCCGACCGGTATAAGAAGAAGAGGCGCACAGCGGGCAAGATGGATCGATCAAATTGAGGACGACCTGCGGAACCTTCGCAGCTACCGAGGCTGGCGGCGAACAGCAATGAACCGAGTTGAATGGAGACGCCTCCTGTATACAGCAGAGACCCGCGTGGTCTACGACT
The DNA here is from genome assembly GCF_030247185.1 of Malaya genurostris. NCBI lineage: Eukaryota > Metazoa > Arthropoda > Insecta > Diptera > Culicidae > Malaya > Malaya genurostris. The sequence goes on along the minus strand of NC_080571.1, from coordinate 324,401,468 downwards.
GAAAGAGTAAGTAAGTATGAAATTGAATAAGAAATTGTTTTGCTTTTTACTTTCCAATTATCTTTCCAAGAAATGATGACACCCACTAAAAAATTGAACGGATTTAAGCAGCTGTTTTCAAAGCCGCCATATTGAAAAATAATATAATAATTTTTTCTATTAAGATTATTAAGTTTAAACAATAAGTAAATATTTCTTTAATCATTTGGATGAGAATGATCAAAAGAATGGAAGGTGACCGAAAGACAAACGGAGGTTTATGCTGCTTATGATGGGAGGGTTTTCGATAGTACCCGTCACTATTTGTTTGCTTTGTACTGAAGTGAGAACAATTAATGTGTACTCATTTTTTTTTTTTTTTTTTTTTTTTTTTTTAAATAACTATTTATTGGAATATGAGTTAAAATTAAATTATTAAGATTTAAATTGGGTGTTCAGCCACAAGTGGTGACTTTTCAGCCCTGTTATATATATATATATATATATATATATATATATATATATATATATATATATATATATATATATATATATATATATATATATATATATATATATATATATATATATATATGATTTGGTTATTACCATGAAGACATCATTTGCTTCCGCAATTCTGAGATTTTTGTGTAGGGAAAATTCTAAACCTACTTGTATTGTGTAATGGGGAAAAGGAACTTATATACTAACTTACTAACTAATACAGAGAGCGAATCGATTCAATTGAAGATTGCATCGATTTTTGTCGGAATTTGCTTATAATATTATGTGACATTACATCTAATGGTTCTATATTTGTGAGTCTGTGTAACTCATTTGTACTAAACCAGGGAGGACGCTTCAGAATCATTTTCAGAATTTTATTCTGAATCCTTTGAAGCGTTTTCTTCCTGGTGGAACAACAGCTTGACCAAATTGGTACCGCATAAAGCATGGCTGGTCTGAAAATTTGTTTATAAATTAACAATTTGTTTTTTAGACAGAGCTTAGAATTTCTGTTTATAAGAGGATATAAACATTTAATATATTTATTACACTTTGCCTGGATTCCTTCAATGTGATCCTTGAAAGTGAGTTTTTTGTCATACGTTAAACCTAAGTATTTAGCTTGATCAGACCATGTCAATTCCAAGCCATTCAATTTGAGAATGTGATTATTTTTTGGTTTAAGAAAAGAAGCTCTTGGCTTGTGAGGAAAGATAATTAATTGTGTTTTTGCTGCATTTGGTTTAATTTTCCATTTTGACAGATAATCACTGAAAATATTTAAACTTCTTTGTAGGCGACTGCAGATCACTCTTAGATTTCTACCTGTGGCTAACAGACTTGTGTCGTCACAGAATAGCGATTTCTGACAACCAACGGGTAGATTTGGAAGATCAGAAGTGAAAATATTATACAAGATTGGAGCTACACTCGAACCCTGCGGAACACCGGCTCGTACGGGTAGCAATTCAGATTTACAATTCTGATAGCTAACCTGAAGAGTACGATCAGTTAAATAATTTTGAATCATTTTGATCAAATAAATAGGAAACTGGAAATCAGACATTTTTGCTATTAAACCTTTGTGCCAAACACTGTCGAATGCTTTTTCTATGTCTAGAAGAGCAACTCCAGTGGATAACCCAGAAGATTTATTTGATTTTATCATGTTCGTTACTCTGACAAGTTGATGAGTAGTTGAATGTTCATGACGAAATCCAAACTGCTCTGGTAAAAAAATTGAATTCTCATTTATATGAGTCATCATTCTTAACAAGATAATTTTTTCAAAAAGTTTACTGATAGAAGAAAGTAAGCTAATTGGGCGATAACTTGATGTTTCTGCTGGGTTTTTATCAGGTTTTAGGATAGGAATTACTTTAGCGTTTTTCCATCTTTTTGGGAAGTAAGCTAATGAAAAACACTTGTTGAAAATTTTAACCAGGAGTCTCAAGGCAACATCGGGAAGATTTTTAATAAGAATATTAAAAATTCCATCATTACCAGGAGCCTTCATGTTTTTAAGTTTTCTAATAATTGATTTAATTTCATCAAAATTCGTCTCAATAATGTCATCGTGTGATAACACTTGGGTTGAAATATGATCATATTTCAGTGAGACTTCATTTTCAATAGGACTCACAACGTTCAAATTAAAATTGTGGACACTCTCGAACTGCTGAGCAAGTTTTTGAGCTTTTTCGCCATTTGTAAGAAGTATTTGATTTCCTTCCTTGAGAGCAGGAATAGGTTTCTGAGGTTTCTTAAGAACCTTAGAAAGTTTCCAGAAAGGTTTAGAATATGGTTTAATTTGTTCAACTTCTTTAGCGAAATTTTCATTTCGCAAAAGAGTAAATCTATGTTTAATTTCTTTTTGTAAATCCTTAACTATGTTTTTCATAGCAGGATCACGAGAACGTTGATATTGTCGTCGACGAACATTCTTCAACCGAATGAGCAGTTGAAGATTGTCATCGATGATAGGAGAATTTAATTTAGTTTGAGCTTTGGGAACTGAAAGATTTCTAGCTTCGATAATATAATGATTCAAATTATCAATTGCTGTGTCGATATCCGCAGAATTTTCTAAAATAGTTTCATGATCCACATGATTTTCAATGTGAGATCTGTAATCCAACCAATTTGCTCTATGATAGTTGAAAATAGAACTAATTGGATTAATTATAGCTTCGTTGGAAAGTCTGAATGTTACAGGAAGATGATCTGAGTCAAAATCAGCATGAGTAATCGGTTCACTACAAATGTGACTTTGATCTGTTAGAACCAGATCAATTGTAGACGGGTTTTTCACGGAAGAGAAACAAGTAGGATTACTGGGATGAAGAACTGTAAAGTAACCAGCTGAGAGTTGATTATGAAGTATTTTACCATTACTGTTATTTTGCCTACAATTCCACTGGACATGCTTAGCATTTAAGTCCCCTATTACGAAAAATTTCGATCGATATCTTGTAAGTTTTTGCAAATCGCCTTTAAAGAAATTTAATTGTTCGCCGGTGCATTGGAATGGCAAATATGCTCCAGCGATGAAATAAATTCCATGAATGGTTTCAACTTCGATTCCCAAGCTTTCAATAACTTTAGTATTGAAAGAAGGTAAAATTCGATGTTTAATTTGCCGTTGGACAAAAATGGCAACTCCACCACCAATTCCAGTAAACCTGTCAAATCGATGAACCACATAATGTGGATTACTTTTCAATTTTACATTTGGTTTAAGAAAAGTTTCTGTCACAATGGCAATATGAATTTTGTGAACTTTGAGAAAATTATAAAATTCGTCTTCACTCGATTTCAAAGATCGAGCATTCCAATTTAAAATATTCAAATAATTATTTAACATCACTGTTAAATTTTAAATTCATTATAATATTATTTGCAAATTTCCATCCGATTTGAAATGCTTCAAAAAGTGATGAAGTCGAATTCATTTGGATGATCATTTGAAAAAGTTGATCTTGTAGGTAGATCATTTTATTTTCAGTTATATCGCCTAAATCGACTTCATTTAAAGAAGCGAATGGCATTGAAGGAATATTTGTAGGTAGACTGCCATTAGAAGAAGATGATTTGGTCGGTCTACCTATTAATAAATTGTTTTCGTTAGAAGAAGAACTGCAAGGCGGTCCTGTGTTTTGATTATTTACATTAGAAGAAATAGGAGATAGATTTCTACCTAATATACCAGCATAACTGACATTAGAAGAAGATGATGACGAGGTCGATCTACCTGTCAATAAATTGTTTTCGTTAGAAGACGAATTGGCAGGTGCCTTAGAAGAATTTTCAGGTATGTTCTGTAAATTTAAGGTCGTTGATTTGACTTGTTGTCTAAGCGAACGAGCGTTTAAAATTTTTTCCCTGACAGGACATTTCAAATAATTGGATTTATGATTTCCATTGCAATTTGAACATGAAAATTTATCAGTGGTTTCATTCATTGGACAAGCGTCTTTCGAATGCGATTTACCACAATTCAAACACCGTATATCCATATGACAATTTTTGGTTCCATGACCGAAGCCTTGGCAACGACGACATTGCGTTAAGTTTGCAATACGATTATGCCGTTTATAATGTTCCCAATGAATTTTAATGTGGGAAATGAAACGTACTTTTTCTAAAGTTTTCAAATTGTTTACATCACTTCGATTGAAGTGTATTAGGTAAAGTTCATGGGAAATTCCAGAGCGTGGTTTAGAAGTACCATTCGCTCTTTTTTTCATAAGTATTACTTGGGAAGGGGCAAAACCAAGCAATTCTTTTAGTTCATTTTTAATTTCATCAATACTTTGATCATTTGATAATCCTTTCAAGACAGCCTTGAAAGGTCTGTCTGATTTTATATCATATGAATAAAATTTATGAAGTTTTTCGGACAAATATCGAATAAGACTTTCGTAATCTTCCAATCCATCCACCAAGACTCGACATTCTCCTCTTCGTCCGATTTGAAATGAGACTTTTACTTCCGGGAGAAAAGTAGAAAGCTCAGTACGGAATGCTTTGAAGTCGGAAATCATCACCGTCACTGGTGGCATAGATTGATGTTTCTTCCCAGAACGACAAGCGTCCATTTTGGGAATTTTTGAAGAATTTTCTTCTATGTCGCTACAATCGGATTCAGGAAGAATCTCGTAAATATTGTTAGACGGCATAGGATCAACGGAAGGGAAATCCGTCCGTTGTCTTTTATTTTTACATTCAGATTCTATAAGATCATGAATGTTATTAGAAAAATGTTGAATAACGGATTGTGATTTATTCCGTATTGAATTATTTTTAGCCTTAGGCTTGTTGCCTTTCCGGTTGGACGCAGGCATTTTTGAAATTAATGAAATTTTAAATTAAATTAACTAGGCTAAATTAGTCTTCGATTAGACTCCTAGCTAGCCTTAAAAAAGGCTGATTAATTTCTTAGTCACTCTAATATCACTCTTTGTATCACTTAGTCACTCTAATATCACTCTTTGTATCACTTAGTCACTTAGTTAGTGATTCAGGTAGCCTTGAAAAAGACTGAAGCCTTGAATCAATGAAACTCTAGGTAGCCAGAAAAAAAATTCCAGGAGCCAAGAGCTATACGCGTGCGGTGCGAAAGACTGTTCAACACCGACTGAATGTGTACTCATTGTTATCATTCATCAAGAGTACATCCGGAAATCGAGCTAAAAAGCAATATTTTCAATCGAGGGTTTTATGATAGCACCAGCCACTGTTGGCATATTTTATGGTGAAGTAAGAACAATCAAAATTGATTTGTTTGAAAATGTTGGCAAGCTTTAATACAAAAAAGTGTCAATGAATTGTTGTGCTCTTTATCGGAACAAGAACAAAAAGTAGCAAAAAAGCCAACGACACGCGACGTTCCCAAGCGGTCACCCATCCAAGTACTAATCGCGCCCGATGTTGCTTAACTTCGGTGATCGGACGAGAACCGGTGTTTTCAACATGGTATGGTCGTTGACGATTTCATCTCTCTTCGGTGGGTGGTTTATGCTGCTTATGATGGGAGGGTTTTCGATAGTACCTGTCACTATTTGTTTGCTTTGTACTGAAGTGAGAACAATGAATGTGTACTCATTGCTATCGTTCATCAAGAGTACATCCGGAAATCGAGCTAAAAAGCAATATTTTCAATCGAGGGTTTTATGATAGCACCAGCCACTGTTGGCATATTTTATGGTGAAGTAAGAACAATCAAAATTGATTTGTTTGAAAATGTTGGCAAGCTTTAATACAAAAAAGTGTCAATGAATTGTTGTGCTCTTTATCGGAACAAGAACAAAAAGTAGCAAAAAAGCCAACGACACGCGACGTTCCCAAGCGGTCACCCATCCAAGTACTAATCGCGCCCGATGTTGCTTAACTTCGGTGATCGGACGAGAACCGGTGTTTTCAACATGGTATGGTCGTTGACGATTTCATCTCTCTTCGGTGGGTGGTTTATGCTGCTTATGATGGGAGGGTTTTCGATAGTACCCGTCACTATTTGTTTGCTTTGTACTGAAGTGAGAACAATGAATGTGTACTCATTGCTATCGTTCATCAAGAGTACATCCGGAAATCGAGCTAAAAAGCAATATTTTCAATCGAGGGTTTTATGATAGCACCAGCCACTGTTGGCATATTTTATGGTGAAGTAAGAACAATCAAAATTGATTTGTTTGAAAATGTTGGCAAGCTTTAATACAAAAAAGTGTCAATGAATTGTTGTGCTCTTTATCGGAACAAGAACAAAAAGTAGCAAAAAAGCCAACGACACGCGACGTTCCCAAGCGGTCACCCATCCAAGTACTAATCGCGCCCGATGTTGCTTAACTTCGGTGATCGGACGAGAACCGGTGTTTTCAACATGGTATGGTCGTTGACGATTTCATCTCTCTTCGGTGGGTGGTTTATGCTGCTTATGATGGGAGGGTTTTCGATAGTACCTGTCACTATTTGTTTGCTTTGTACTGAAGTGAGAACAATGAATGTGTACTCATTGCTATCGTTCATCAAGAGTACATCCGGAAATCGAGCTAAAAAGCAATATTTTCAATCGAGGGTTTTATGATAGCACCAGCCACTGTTGGCATATTTTATGGTGAAGTAAGAACAATCAAAATTGATTTGTTTGAAAATGTTGGCAAGCTTTAATACAAAAAAGTGTCAATGAATTGTTGTGCTCTTTATCGGAACAAGAACAAAAAGTAGCAAAAAAGCCAACGACACGCGACGTTCCCAAGCGGTCACCCATCCAAGTACTAATCGCGCCCGATGTTGCTTAACTTCGGTGATCGGACGAGAACCGGTGTTTTCAACATGGTATGGTCGTTGACGATTTCATCTCTCTTCGGTGGGTGGTTTATGCTGCTTATGATGGGAGGGTTTTCGATAGTACCTGTCACTATTTGTTTGCTTTGTACTGAAGTGAGAACAATGAATGTGTACTCATTGCTATCGTTCATCAAGAGTACATCCGGAAATCGAGCTAAAAAGCAATATTTTCAATCGAGGGTTTTATGATAGCACCAGCCACTGTTGGCATATTTTATGGTGAAGTAAGAACAATCAAAATTGATTTGTTTGAAAATGTTGGCAAGCTTTAATACAAAAAAGTGTCAATGAATTGTTGTGCTCTTTATCGGAACAAGAACAAAAAGTAGCAAAAAAGCCAACGACACGCGACGTTCCCAAGCGGTCACCCATCCAAGTACTAATCGCGCCCGATGTTGCTTAACTTCGGTGATCGGACGAGAACCGGTGTTTTCAACATGGTATGGTCGTTGACGATTTCATCTCTCTTCGGTGGGTGGTTTATGCTGCTTATGATGGGAGGGTTTTCGATAGTACCTGTCACTATTTGTTTGCTTTATACTGAAGTGAGAACAATGAATGTGTACTCATTGCTATCGTTCATCAAGAGTACATCCGGAAATCGAGCTAAAAAGCAATATTTTCAATCGAGGGTTTTATGATAGCACCAGCCACTGTTGGCATATTTTATGGTGAAGTAAGAACAATCAAAATTGATTTGTTTGAAAATGTTGGCAAGCTTTAATACAAAAAAGTGTCAATGAATTGTTGTGCTCTTTATCGGAACAAGAACAAAAAGTAGCAAAAAAGCCAACGACACGCGACGTTCCCAAGCGGTCACCCATCCAAGTACTAATCGCGCCCGATGTTGCTTAACTTCGGTGATCGGACGAGAACCGGTGTTTTCAACATGGTATGGTCGTTGACGATTTCATCTCTCTTCGGTGGGTGGTTTATGCTGCTTATGATGGGAGGGTTTTCGATAGTACCCGTCACTATTTGTTTGCTTTGTACTGAAGTGAGAACAATGAATGTGTACTCATTGCTATCGTTCATCAAGAGTACATCCGGAAATCGAGCTAAAAAGCAATATTTTCAATCGAGGGTTTTATGATAGCACCAGCCACTGTTGGCATATTTTATGGTGAAGTAAGAACAATCAAAATTGATTTGTTTGAAAATGTTGGCAAGCTTTAATACAAAAAAGTGGCAATGAATTGTTGTGCTCTTTATCGGAACAAGAACAAAAAGTAGCAAAAAAGCCAACGACACGCGACGTTCCCAAGCGGTCACCCATCCAAGTACTAATCGCGCCCGATGTTGCTTAACTTCGGTGATCGGACGAGAACCGGTGTTTTCAACATGGTATGGTCGTTGACGATTTCATCTCTCTTCGGTGGGTGGTTTATGCTGCTTATGATGGGAGGGTTTTCGATAGTACCCGTCACTATTTGTTTGTTTTGTACTGAAGTGAGAACAATGAATGTGTACTCATTGCTATCGTTCATCAAGAGTGCATCCGGAAATCGAGCTAAAAAGCAATATTTTCAATCGAGGGTTTTATGATAGCACCAGCCACTGTTGGCATATTTTATGGTGAAGTAAGAACAATCAAAATTGATTTGTTTGAAAATGTTGGCAAGCTTTAATACAAAAAAGTGGCAATGAATTGTTGTGCTCTTTATCGGAACAAGAACAAAAAGTAGCAAAAAAGCCAATGACACGCGACGTTCCCAAGCGGTCACCCATCCAAGTACTAATCGCGCCCGACGTTGCTTAACTTCGGTGATCGGACGAGAACCGGTGTTTTCAACATGGTATGGTCGTTGACGATTTCATCTCTCTTCGGTGGGTGGTTTATGCTGCTTATGATGGGTGGGTTTTTGATAGTACCCGTCACTATTTGTTCGCTTTGTACTGAAGTGAGAACAATGAATGTGTACTCATTGCTATCGTTCATCAAGAGTACATCCGGAAATCGAGCTAAAAAGCAATATTTTCAATCGAAGGTTTTATGATAGCACCAGCCACTGTTGGCATATTTTATGGTGAAGTAAGAACAATCAAAATTGATTTGTTTGAAAATGTTGGCAAGCTTTAATACAAAAAAGTGTCAATGAATTGTTGTGCTCTTTATCGGAACAAGAACAAAAAGTAGCAAAAAAGCCAACGACACGCGACGTTCCCAAGCGGTCACCCATCCAAGTACTAATCGCGCCCGATGTTGCTTGACTTCGGCGATCGGACGAGAACCGGTGTTTTCAACATGGTATGGTCGTTGACGATTTCATCTCTCTTCGGTGGGTGGTTTATGCTGCTTATGATGGGTGGGTTTTTGATAGTACCCGTCACTATTTGTTCGCTTTGTACTGAAGTGAGAACAATGAATGTGTACTCATTGCTATCGTTCATCAAGAGTATATCCGGAAATCGAGCTAAAAAGCAATATTTTCAATCGAGGGTTTTATGATAGCACCAGCCACTGTTGGCATATTTTATGGTGAAGTAAGAACAATCAAAATTGATTTGTTTGAAAATGTTGGCAAGCTTTAATACAAAAAAGTGTCAATGAATTGTTGTGCTCTTTATCGGAACAAGAACAAAAAGTAGCAAAAAAGCCAACGACACGCGACGTTCCCAAGCGGTCACCCATCCAAGTACTAATCGCGCCCGATATTGCTTAACTTCTGTGATCGGACGAGAACCGGTGTTTTCAACATGGTATGGTCGTTGACGATTTCATCTCTCTTCGGTGGGTGGTTTATGCTGCTTATGATGGGAGGGTTTTCGATAGTACCCGTCACTATTTGTTTGCTTTGTACTGAAGTGAGAACAATGAATGTGTACTCATTGCTATCGTTCATCAAGAGTACATCCGGAAATCGAGCTAAAAAGCAATATTTTCAATCGAGGGTTTTATGATAGCACCAGCCACTGTTGGCATATTTTATGGTGAAGTAAGAACAATCAAAATTGATTTGTTTGAAAATGTTGGCAAGCTTTAATACAAAAAAGTGTCAATGAATTGTTGTGCTCTTTATCGGAACAAGAACAAAAAGTAGCAAAAAAGCCAACGACACGCGACGTTCCCAAGCGGTCACCCATCCAAGTACTAATCGCGCCCGATGTTGCTTGACTTCGGCGATCGGACGAGAACCGGTGTTTTCAACATGGTATGGTCGTTGACGATTTCATCTCTCTTCGGTGGGTGGTTTATGCTGCTTATGATGGGTGGGTTTTTGATAGTACCCGTCACTATTTGTTCGCTTTGTACTGAAGTGAGAACAATGAATGTGTACTCATTGCTATCGTTCATCAAGAGTACATCCGGAAATCGAGCTAAAAAGCAATATTTTCAATCGAAGGTTTTATGATAGCACCAGCCACTGTTGGCATATTTTATGGTGAAGTAAGAACAATCAAAATTGATTTGTTTGAAAATGTTGGCAAGCTTTAATACAAAAAAGTGTCAATGAATTGTTGTGCTCTTTATCGGAACAAGAACAAAAAGTATCAAAAAAGCCAACGACACGCGACGTTCCCAAGCGGTCACCCATCCAAGTACTAATCGCGCCCGATGTTGCTTGACTTCGGCGATCGGACGAGAACCGGTGTTTTCAACATGGTATGGTCGTTGACGATTTCATCTCTCTTCGGTGGGTGGTTTATGCTGCTTATGATGGGAGGGTTTTCGATAGTACCCGTCACTATTTGTTTGCTTTGTACTGAAGTGAGAACAATGAATGTGTACTCATTGCTATCGTTCATCAAGAGTACATCCGGAAATCGAGCTAAAAAGCAATATTTTCAATCGAGGGTTTTATGATAGCACCAGCCACTGTTGGCATATTTTATGGTGAAGTAAGAACAATCAAAATTGATTTGTTTGAAAATATTGGCAAGCTTTAATACAAAAAAGTGGCAATGAATTGTTGTGCTCTTTATCGGAACAAGAACAAAAAGTAGCAAAAAAGCCAACGACACGCGACGTTCCCAAGCGGTCACCCATCCAAGTACTAATCGCGCCCGATGTTGCTTAACTTCGGTGATCGGACGAGAACCGGTGTTTTCAACATGGTATGGTCGTTGACGATTTCATCTCTCTTCGGTGGGTGGTTTATGCTGCTTATGATGGGAGGGTTTTCGATAGTACCCGTCACTATTTGTTTGCTTTGTACTGAAGTGAGAACAATGAATGTGTACTCATTGCTATCGTTCATCAAGAGTGCATCCGGAAATCGAGCTAAAAAGCAATATTTTCAATCGAGGGTTTTATGATAGCACCAGCCACTGTTGGCATATTTTATGGTGAAGTAAGAACAATCAAAATTGATTTGTTTGAAAATGTTGGCAAGCTTTAATACAAAAAAGTGTCAATGAATTGTTGTGCTCTTTATCGGAACAAGAACAAAAAGTAGCAAAACAGCCAACGACACGCGACGTTCCCAAGCGGTCACCCATCCAAGTACTAATCGCGCCCGATGTTGCTTAACTTCGGTGATCGGACGAGAACCGGTGTTTTCAACATGGTATGGTCGTTGACGATTTCATCTCTCTTCGGTGGGTGGTTTATGCTGCTTATGATGGGAGGGTTTTCGATAGTACCCGTCACTATTTGTTTGCTTTGTACTGAAGTGAGAACAATGAATGTGTACTCATTGCTATCGTTCATCAAGAGTGCATCCGGAAATCGAGCTAAAAAGCAATATTTTCAATCGAGGGTTTTATGATAGCACCAGCCACTGTTGGCATATTTTATGGTGAAGTAAGAACAATCAAAATTGATTTGTTTGAAAATGTTGGCAAGCTTTAATACAAAAAAGTGGCAATGAATTGTTGTGCTCTTTATCGGAACAAGAACAAAAAGTAGCAACAAAGCCAACGACACGCGACGTTCCCAAGCGGTCACCCATCCAAGTACTAATCGCGCCCGATGTTGCTTAACTTCGGTGATCGGACGAGAACCGGTGTTTTCAACATGGTATGGTCGTTGACGATTTCATCTCTCTTCGGTGGGTGGTTTATGCTGCTTATGATGGGAGGGTTTTCGATAGTACCCGTCACTATTTGTTTGCTTTGTACTGAAGTGAGAACAATGAATGTGTACTCATTGCTATCGTTCATCAAGAGTGCATCCGGAAATCGAGCTAAAAAGCAATATTTTCAATCGAGGGTTTTATGATAGCACCAGCCACTGTTGGCATATTTTATGGTGAAGTAAGAACAATCAAAATTGATTTGTTTGAAAATATTGGCAAGCTTTAATACAAAAAAGTGGCAATGAATTGTTGTGCTCTTTATCGGAACAAGAACAAAAAGTAGCAAAAAAGCCAACGACACGCGACGTTCCCAAGCGGTCACCCATCCAAGTACTAATCGCGCCCGATGTTGCTTAACTTCGGTGATCGGACGAGAACCGGTGTTTTCAACATGGTATGGTCGTTGACGATTTCATCTCTCTTCGGTGGGTGGTTTATGCTGCTTATGATGGGAGGGTTTTCGATAGTACCCGTCACTATTTGTTTGCTTTGTACTGAAGTGAGAACAATGAATGTGTACTCATTGCTATCGTTCATCAAGAGTACATCCGGAAATCGAGCTAAAAAGCAATATTTTCAATCGAGGGTTTTATGATAGCACCAGCCACTGTTGGCATATTTTATGGTGAAGTAAGAACAATCAAAATTGATTTGTTTGAAAATGTTGGCAAGCTTTAATACAAAAAAGTGTCAATGAATTGTTGTGCTCTTTATCGGAACAAGAACAAAAAGTATCAAAAAAGCCAACGACACGCGACGTTCCCAAGCGGTCACCCATCCAAGTACTAATCGCGCCCGATGTTGCTTGACTTCGGCGATCGGACGAGAACCGGTGTTTTCAACATGGTATGGTCGTTGACGATTTCATCTCTCTTCGGTGGGTGGTTTATGCTGCTTATGATGGGAGGGTTTTCGATAGTACCCGTCACTATTTGTTTGCTTTGTACTGAAGTGAGAACAATGAATGTGTACTCATTGCTATCGTTCATCAAGAGTACATCCGGAAATCGAGCTAAAAAGCAATATTTTCAATCGAGGGTTTTATGATAGCACCAGCCACTGTTGGCATATTTTATGGTGAAGTAAGAACAATCAAAATTGATTTGTTTGAAAATATTGGCAAGCTTTAATACAAAAAAGTGGCAATGAATTGTTGTGCTCTTTATCGGAACAAGAACAAAAAGTAGCAAAAAAGCCAACGACACGCGACGTTCCCAAGCGGTCACCCATCCAAGTACTAATCGCGCCCGATGTTGCTTAACTTCGGTGATCGGACGAGAACCGGTGTTTTCAACATGGTATGGTCGTTGACGATTTCATCTCTCTTCGGTGGGTGGTTTATGCTGCTTATGATGGGAGGGTTTTCGATAGTACCCGTCACTATTTGTTTGCTTTGTACTGAAGTGAGAACAATGAATGTGTACTCATTGCTATCGTTCATCAAGAGTACATCCGGAAATCGAGCTAAAAAGCAATATTTTCAATCGAGGGTTTTATGATAGCACCAGCCACTGTTGGCATATTTTATGGTGAAGTAAGAACAATCAAAATTGATTTGTTTGAAAATATTGGCAAGCTTTAATACAAAAAAGTGGCAATGAATTGTTGTGCTCTTTATCGGAACAAGAACAAAAAGTAGCAAAAAAGCCAACGACACGCGACGTTCCCAAGCGGTCACCCATCCAAGTACTAATCGCGCCCGATGTTGCTTAACTTCGGTGATCGGACGAGAACCGGTGTTTTCAACATGGTATGGTCGTTGACGATTTCATCTCTCTTCGGTGGGTGGTTTATGCTGCTTATGATGGGAGGGTTTTCGATAGTACCCGTCACTATTTGTTTGCTTTGTACTGAAGTGAGAACAATGAATGTGTACTCATTGCTATCGTTCATCAAGAGTGCATCCGGAAATCGAGCTAAAAAGCAATATTTTCAATCGAGGGTTTTATGATAGCACCAGCCACTGTTGGCATATTTTATGGTGAAGTAAGAACAATCAAAATTGATTTGTTTGAAAATGTTGGCAAGCTTTAATACAAAAAAGTGTCAATGAATTGTTGTGCTCTTTATCGGAACAAGAACAAAAAGTAGCAAAAAAGCCAACGACACGCGACGTTCCCAAGCGGTCACCCATCCAAGTACTAATCGCGCCCGATGTTGCTTAACTTCGGTGATCGGACGAGAACCGGTGTTTTCAACATGGTATGGTCGTTGACGATTTCATCTCTCTTCGGTGGGTGGTTTATGCTGCTTATGATGGGAGGGTTTTCGATAGTACCCGTCACTATTTGTTTGCTTTGTACTGAAGTGAGAACAATGAATGTGTACTCATTGCTATCGTTCATCAAGAGTGCATCCGGAAATCGAGCTAAAAAGCAATATTTTCAATCGAGGGTTTTATGATAGCACCAGCCACTGTTGGCATATTTTATGGTGAAGTAAGAACAATCAAAATTGATTTGTTTGAAAATGTTGGCAAGCTTTAATACAAAAAAGTGGCAATGAATTGTTGTGCTCTTTATCGGAACAAGAACAAAAAGTAGCAAAAAAGCCAACGACACGCGACGTTCCCAAGCGGTCACCCATCCAAGTACTAATCGCGCCCGATGTTGCTTAACTTCGGTGATCGGACGAGAACCGGTGTTTTCAACATGGTATGGTCGTTGACGATTTCATCTCTCTTCGGTGGGTGGTTTATGCTGCTTATGATGGGAGGGTTTTCGATAGTACCCGTCACTATTTGTTTGCTTTGTACTGAAGTGAGAACAATGAATGTGTACTCATTGCTATCGTTCATCAAGAGTGCATCCGGAAATCGAGCTAAAAAGCAATATTTTCAATCGAGGGTTTTATGATAGCACCAGCCACTGTTGGCATATTTTATGGTGAAGTAAGAACAATCAAAATTGATTTGTTTGAAAATGTTGGCAAGCTTTAATACAAAAAAGTGGCAATGAATTGTTGTGCTCTTTATCGGAACAAGAACAAAAAGTAGCAAAAAAGCCAACGACACGCGACGTTCCCAAGCGGTCACCCATCCAAGTACTAATCGCGCCCGATGTTGCTTAACTTCGGTGATCGGACGAGAACCGGTGTTTTCAACATGGTATGGTCGTTGACGATTTCATCTCTCTTCGGTGGGTGGTTTATGCTGCTTATGATGGGAGGGTTTTCGATAGTACCCGTCACTATTTGTTTGCTTTGTACTGAAGTGAGAACAATGAATGTGTACTCATTGCTATCGTTCATCAAGAGTGCATCCGGAAATCGAGCTAAAAAGCAATATTTTCAATCGAGGGTTTTATGATAGCACCAGCCACTGTTGGCATATTTTATGGTGAAGTAAGAACAATCAAAATTGATTTGTTTGAAAATATTGGCAAGCTTTAATACAAAAAAGTGGCAATGAATTGTTGTGCTCTTTATCGGAACAAGAACAAAAAGTAGCAAAAAAGCCAACGACACGCGACGTTCCCAAGCGGTCACCCATCCAAGTACTAATCGCGCCCGATGTTGCTTAACTTCGGTGATCGGACGAGAACCGGTGTTTTCAACATGGTATGGTCGTTGACGATTTCATCTCTCTTCGGTGGGTGGTTTATGCTGCTTATGATGGGAGGGTTTTCGATAGTACCCGTCACTATTTGTTTGCTTTGTACTGAAGTGAGAACAATGAATGTGTACTCATTGCTATCGTTCATCAAGAGTGCATCCGGAAATCGAGCTAAAAAGCAATATTTTCAATCGAGGGTTTTATGATAGCACCAGCCACTGTTGGCATATTTTATGGTGAAGTAAGAACAATCAAAATTGATTTGTTTGAAAATATTGGCAAGCTTTAATACAAAAAAGTGGCAATGAATTGTTGTGCTCTTTATCGGAACAAGAACAAAAAGTAGCAAAAAAGCCAACGACACGCGACGTTCCCAAGCGGTCACCCATCCAAGTACTAATCGCGCCCGATGTTGCTTAACTTCGGTGATCGGACGAGAACCGGTGTTTTCAACATGGTATGGTCGTTGACGATTTCATCTCTCTTCGGTGGGTGGTTTATGCTGCTTATGATGGGAGGGTTTTCGATAGTACCCGTCACTATTTGTTTGCTTTGTACTGAAGTGAGAACAATGAATGTGTACTCATTGCTATCGTTCATCAAGAGTACATCCGGAAATCGAGCTAAAAAGCAATATTTTCAATCGAGGGTTTTATGATAGCACCAGCCACTGTTGGCATATTTTATGGTGAAGTAAGAACAATCAAAATTGATTTGTTTGAAAATGTTGGCAAGCTTTAATACAAAAAAGTGTCAATGAATTGTTGTGCTCTTTATCGGAACAAGAACAAAAAGTATCAAAAAAGCCAACGACACGCGACGTTCCCAAGCGGTCACCCATCCAAGTACTAATCGCGCCCGATGTTGCTTGACTTCGGCGATCGGACGAGAACCGGTGTTTTCAACATGGTATGGTCGTTGACGATTTCATCTCTCTTCGGTGGGTGGTTTATGCTGCTTATGATGGGAGGGTTTTCGATAGTACCCGTCACTATTTGTTTGCTTTGTACTGAAGTGAGAACAATGAATGTGTACTCATTGCTATCGTTCATCAAGAGTACATCCGGAAATCGAGCTAAAAAGCAATATTTTCAATCGAGGGTTTTATGATAGCACCAGCCACTGTTGGCATATTTTATGGTGAAGTAAGAACAATCAAAATTGATTTGTTTGAAAATATTGGCAAGCTTTAATACAAAAAAGTGGCAATGAATTGTTGTGCTCTTTATCGGAACAAGAACAAAAAGTAGCAAAAAAGCCAACGACACGCGACGTTCCCAAGCGGTCACCCATCCAAGTACTAATCGCGCCCAATGTTGCTTAACTTCGGTGATCGGACGAGAACCGGTGTTTTCAACATGGTATGGTCGTTGACGATTTCATCTCTCTTCGGTGGGTGGTTTATGCTGCTTATGATGGGAGGGTTTTCGATAGTACCCGTCACTATTTGTTTGCTTTGTACTGAAGTGAGAACAATGAATGTGTACTCATTGCTATCGTTCATCAAGAGTACATCCGGAAATCGAGCTAAAAAGCAATATTTTCAATCGAGGGTTTTATGATAGCACCAGCCACTGTTGGCATATTTTATGGTGAAGTAAGAACAATCAAAATTGATTTGTTTGAAAATATTGGCAAGCTTTAATACAAAAAAGTGGCAATGAATTGTTGTGCTCTTTATCGGAACAAGAACAAAAAGTAGCAAAAAAGCCAACGACACGCGACGTTCCCAAGCGGTCACCCATCCAAGTACTAATCGCGCCCGATGTTGCTTAACTTCGGTGATCGGACGAGAACCGGTGTTTTCAACATGGTATGGTCGTTGACGATTTCATCTCTCTTCGGTGGGTGGTTTATGCTGCTTATGATGGGAGGGTTTTCGATAGTACCCGTCACTATTTGTTTGCTTTGTACTGAAGTGAGAACAATGAATGTGTACTCATTGCTATCGTTCATCAAGAGTACATCCGGAAATCGAGCTAAAAAGCAATATTTTCAATCGAGGGTTTTATGATAGCACCAGCCACTGTTGGCATATTTTATGGTGAAGTAAGAACAATCAAAATTGATTTGTTTGAAAATATTGGCAAGCTTTAATACAAAAAAGTGTCAATGAATTGTTGTGCTCTTTATCGGAACAAGAACAAAAAGTAGCAAAAAAGCCAACGACACGCGACGTTTCCAAGCGGTCACCCATCCAAGTACTAATCGCGCCCGATGTTGCTTAACTTCGGTGATCGGACGAGAACCGGTGTTTTCAACATGGTATGGTCGTTGACGATTTCATCTCTCTTCGGTGGGTGGTTTATGCTGCTTATGATGGGAGGGTTTTCGATAGTACCCGTCACTATTTGTTTGCTTTGTACTGAAGTGAGAACAATGAATGTGTACTCATTGCTATCGTTCATCAAGAGTGCATCCGGAAATCGAGCTAAAAAGCAATATTTTCAATCGAGGGTTTTATGATAGCACCAGCCACTGTTGGCATATTTTATGGTGAAGTAAGAACAATCAAAATTGATTTGTTTGAAAATGTTGGCAAGCTTTAATACAAAAAAGTGGCAATGAATTGTTGTGCTCTTTATCGGAACAAGAACAAAAAGTAGCAAAAAAGCCAACTACACGCGACGTTCCCAAGCGGTCACCCATCCAAGTACTAATCGCGCCCGATGTTGCTTAACTTCGGTGATCGGACGAGAACCGGTGTTTTCAACATGGTATGGTCGTTGACGATTTCATCTCTCTTCGGTGGGTGGTTTATGCTGCTTATGATGGGAGGGTTTTCGATAGTACCCGTCACTATTTGTTTGCTTTGTACTGAAGTGAGAACAATGAATGTGTACTCATTGCTATCGTTCATCAAGAGTACATCCGGAAATCGAGCTAAAAAGCAATATTTTCAATCGAGGGTTTTATGATAGCACCAGCCACTGTTGGCATATTTTATGGTGAAGTAAGAACAATCAAAATTGATTTGTTTGAAAATATTGGCAAGCTTTAATACAAAAAAGTGGCAATGAATTGTTGTGCTCTTTATCGGAACAAGAACAAAAAGTAGCAAAAAAGCCAACGACACGCGACGTTCCCAAGCGGTCACCCATCCAAGTACTAATCGCGCCCGATGTTGCTTAACTTCGGTGATCGGACGAGAACCGGTGTTTTCAACATGGTATGGTCGTTGACGATTTCATCTCTCTTCGGTGGGTGGTTTATGCTGCTTATGATGGGAGGGTTTTCGATAGTACCCGTCACTATTTGTTTGCTTTGTACTGAAGTGAGAACAATGAATGTGTACTCATTGCTATCGTTCATCAAGAGTACATCCGGAAATCGAGCTAAAAAGCAATATTTTCAATCGAGGGTTTTATGATAGCACCAGCCACTGTTGGCATATTTTATGGTGAAGTAAGAACAATCAAAATTGATTTGTTTGAAAATATTGGCAAGCTTTAATACAAAAAAGTGGCAATGAATTGTTGTGCTCTTTATCGGAACAAGAACAAAAAGTAGCAAAAAAGCCAACGACACGCGACGTTCCCAAGCGGTCACCCATCCAAGTACTAATCGCGCCCGATGTTGCTTAACTTCGGTGATCGGACGAGAACCGGTGTTTTCAACATGGTATGGTCGTTGACGATTTCATCTCTCTTCGGTGGGTGGTTTATGCTGCTTATGATGGGAGGGTTTTCGATAGTACCCGTCACTATTTGTTTGCTTTGTACTGAAGTGAGAACAATGAATGTGTACTCATTGCTATCGTTCATCAAGAGTACATCCGGAAATCGAGCTAAAAAGCAATATTTTCAATCGAGGGTTTTATGATAGCACCAGCCACTGTTGGCATATTTTATGGTGAAGTAAGAACAATCAAAATTGATTTGTTTGAAAATGTTGGCAAGCTTTAATACAAAAAAGTGTCAATGAATTGTTGTGCTCTTTATCGGAACAAGAACAAAAAGTATCAAAAAAGCCAACGACACGCGACGTTCCCAAGCGGTCACCCATCCAAGTACTAATCGCGCCCGATGTTGCTTGACTTCGGCGATCGGACGAGAACCGGTGTTTTCAACATGGTATGGTCGTTGACGATTTCATCTCTCTTCGGTGGGTGGTTTATGCTGCTTATGATGGGAGGGTTTTCGATAGTACCCGTCACTATTTGTTTGCTTTGTACTGAAGTGAGAACAATGAATGTGTACTCATTGCTATCGTTCATCAAGAGTACATCCGGAAATCGAGCTAAAAAGCAATATTTTCAATCGAGGGTTTTATGATAGCACCAGCCACTGTTGGCATATTTTATGGTGAAGTAAGAACAATCAAAATTGATTTGTTTGAAAATATTGGCAAGCTTTAATACAAAAAAGTGGCAATGAATTGTTGTGCTCTTTATCGGAACAAGAACAAAAAGTAGCAAAAAAGCCAACGACACGCGACGTTCCCAAGCGGTCACCCATCCAAGTACTAATCGCGCCCGATGTTGCTTAACTTCGGTGATCGGACGAGAACCGGTGTTTTCAACATGGTATGGTCGTTGACGATTTCATCTCTCTTCGGTGGGTGGTTTATGCTGCTTATGATGGGAGGGTTTTCGATAGTACCCGTCACTATTTGTTTGCTTTGTACTGAAGTGAGAACAATGAATGTGTACTCATTGCTATCGTTCATCAAGAGTACATCCGGAAATCGAGCTAAAAAGCAATATTTTCAATCGAGGGTTTTATGATAGCACCAGTCACTGTTGGCATATTTTATGGTGAAGTAAGAACAATCAAAATTGATTTGTTTGAAAATATTGGCAAGCTTTAATACAAAAAAGTGGCAATGAATTGTTGTGCTCTTTATCGGAACAAGAACAAAAAGTAGCAAAAAAGCCAACGACACGCGACGTTCCCAAGCGGTCACCCATCCAAGTACTAATCGCGCCCGATGTTGCTTAACTTCGGTGATCGGACGAGAACCGGTGTTTTCAACATGGTATGGTCGTTGACGATTTCATCTCTCTTCGGTGGGTGGTTTATGCTGCTTATGATGGGAGGGTTTTCGATAGTACCCGTCACTATTTGTTTGCTTTGTACTGAAGTGAGAACAATGAATGTGTACTCATTGCTATCGTTCATCAAGAGTGCATCCGGAAATCGAGCTAAAAAGCAATATTTTCAATCGAGGGTTTTATGATAGCACCAGCCACTGTTGGCATATTTTATGGTGAAGTAAGAACAATCAAAATTGATTTGTTTGAAAATGTTGGCAAGCTTTAATACAAAAAAGTGTCAATGAATTGTTGTGCTCTTTATCGGAACAAGAACAAAAAGTAGCAAAAAAGCCAACGACACGCGACGTTCCCAAGCGGTCACCCATCCAAGTACTAATCGCGCCCGATGTTGCTTAACTTCGGTGATCGGACGAGAACCGGTGTTTTCAACATGGTTTTCGATAGTACCCGTCACTATTTGTTTGCTTTGTACTGAAGTGAGAACAATGAATGTGTACTCATTGCTATCGTTCATCAAGAGTGCATCCGGAAATCGAGCTAAAAAGCAATATTTTCAATCGAGGGTTTTATGATAGCACCAGCCACTGTTGGCATATTTTATGGTGAAGTAAGAACAATCAAAATTGATTTGTTTGAAAATGTTGGCAAGCTTTAATACAAAAAAGTGGCAATGAATTGTTGTGCTCTTTATCGGAACAAGAACAAAAAGTAGCAAAAAAGCCAACGACACGCGACGTTCCCAAGCGGTCACCCATCCAAGTACTAATCGCGCCCGATGTTGCTTAACTTCGGTGATCGGACGAGAACCGGTGTTTTCAACATGGTATGGTCGTTGACGATTTCATCTCTCTTCGGTGGGTGGTTTATGCTGCTTATGATGGGAGGGTTTTCGATAGTACCCGTCACTATTTGTTTGCTTTGTACTGAAGTGAGAACAATGAATGTGTACTCATTGCTATCGTTCATCAAGAGTACATCCGGAAATCGAGCTAAAAAGCAATATTTTCAATCGAGGGTTTTATGATAGCACCAGCCACTGTTGGCATATTTTATGGTGAAGTAAGAACAATCAAAATTGATTTGTTTGAAAATATTGGCAAGCTTTAATACAAAAAAGTGGCAATGAATTGTTGTGCTCTTTATCGGAACAAGAACAAAAAGTAGCAAAAAAGCCAACGACACGCGACGTTCCCAAGCGGTCACCCATCCAAGTACTAATCGCGCCCGATGTTGCTTAACTTCGGTGATCGGACGAGAACCGGTGTTTTCAACATGGTATGGTCGTTGACGATTTCATCTCTCTTCGGTGGGTGGTTTATGCTGCTTATGATGGGAGGGTTTTCGATAGTACCCGTCACTATTTGTTTGCTTTGTACTGAAGTGAGAACAATGAATGTGTACTCATTGCTATCGTTCATCAAGAGTACATCCGGAAATCGAGCTAAAAAGCAATATTTTCAATCGAGGGTTTTATGATAGCACCAGCCACTGTTGGCATATTTTATGGTGAAGTAAGAACAATCAAAATTGATTTGTTTGAAAATATTGGCAAGCTTTAATACAAAAAAGTGTCAATGAATTGTTGTGCTCTTTATCGGAACAAGAACAAAAAGTAGCAAAAAAGCCAACGACACGCGACGTTTCCAAGCGGTCACCCATCCAAGTACTAATCGCGCCCGATGTTGCTTAACTTCGGTGATCGGACGAGAACCGGTGTTTTCAACATGGTATGGTCGTTGACGATTTCATCTCTCTTCGGTGGGTGGTTTATGCTGCTTATGATGGGAGGGTTTTCGATAGTACCCGTCACTATTTGTTTGCTTTGTACTGAAGTGAGAACAATGAATGTGTACTCATTGCTATCGTTCATCAAGAGTGCATCCGGAAATCGAGCTAAAAAGCAATATTTTCAATCGAGGGTTTTATGATAGCACCAGCCACTGTTGGCATATTTTATGGTGAAGTAAGAACAATCAAAATTGATTTGTTTGAAAATGTTGGCAAGCTTTAATACAAAAAAGTGGCAATGAATTGTTGTGCTCTTTATCGGAACAAGAACAAAAAGTAGCAAAAAAGCCAACTACACGCGACGTTCCCAAGCGGTCACCCATCCAAGTACTAATCGCGCCCGATGTTGCTTAACTTCGGTGATCGGACGAGAACCGGTGTTTTCAACATGGTATGGTCGTTGACGATTTCATCTCTCTTCGGTGGGTGGTTTATGCTGCTTATGATGGGAGGGTTTTCGATAGTACCCGTCACTATTTGTTTGCTTTGTACTGAAGTGAGAACAATGAATGTGTACTCATTGCTATCGTTCATCAAGAGTACATCCGGAAATCGAGCTAAAAAGCAATATTTTCAATCGAGGGTTTTATGATAGCACCAGCCACTGTTGGCATATTTTATGGTGAAGTAAGAACAATCAAAATTGATTTGTTTGAAAATATTGGCAAGCTTTAATACAAAAAAGTGGCAATGAATTGTTGTGCTCTTTATCGGAACAAGAACAAAAAGTAGCAAAAAAGCCAACGACACGCGACGTTCCCAAGCGGTCACCCATCCAAGTACTAATCGCGCCCGATGTTGCTTAACTTCGGTGATCGGACGAGAACCGGTGTTTTCAACATGGTATGGTCGTTGACGATTTCATCTCTCTTCGGTGGGTGGTTTATGCTGCTTATGATGGGAGGGTTTTCGATAGTACCCGTCACTATTTGTTTGCTTTGTACTGAAGTGAGAACAATGAATGTGTACTCATTGCTATCGTTCATCAAGAGTACATCCGGAAATCGAGCTAAAAAGCAATATTTTCAATCGAGGGTTTTATGATAGCACCAGCCACTGTTGGCATATTTTATGGTGAAGTAAGAACAATCAAAATTGATTTGTTTGAAAATATTGGCAAGCTTTAATACAAAAAAGTGGCAATGAATTGTTGTGCTCTTTATCGGAACAAGAACAAAAAGTAGCAAAAAAGCCAACGACACGCGACGTTCCCAAGCGGTCACCCATCCAAGTACTAATCGCGCCCGATGTTGCTTAACTTCGGTGATCGGACGAGAACCGGTGTTTTCAACATGGTATGGTCGTTGACGATTTCATCTCTCTTCGGTGGGTGGTTTATGCTGCTTATGATGGGAGGGTTTTCGATAGTACCCGTCACTATTTGTTTGCTTTGTACTGAAGTGAGAACAATGAATGTGTACTCATTGCTATCGTTCATCAAGAGTACATCCGGAAATCGAGCTAAAAAGCAATATTTTCAATCGAGGGTTTTATGATAGCACCAGCCACTGTTGGCATATTTTATGGTGAAGTAAGAACAATCAAAATTGATTTGTTTGAAAATATTGGCAAGCTTTAATACAAAAAAGTGGCAATGAATTGTTGTGCTCTTTATCGGAACAAGAACAAAAAGTAGCAAAAAAGCCAACGACACGCGACGTTCCCAAGCGGTCACCCATCCAAGTACTAATCGCGCCCGATGTTGCTTAACTTCGGTGATCGGACGAGAACCGGTGTTTTCAACATGGTATGGTCGTTGACGATTTCATCTCTCTTCGGTGGGTGGTTTATGCTGCTTATGATGGGAGGGTTTTCGATAGTACCCGTCACTATTTGTTTGCTTTGTACTGAAGTGAGAACAATGAATGTGTACTCATTGCTATCGTTCATCAAGAGTACATCCGGAAATCGAGCTAAAAAGCAATATTTTCAATCGAGGGTTTTATGATAGCACCAGCCACTGTTGGCATATTTTATGGTGAAGTAAGAACAATCAAAATTGATTTGTTTGAAAATATTGGCAAGCTTTAATACAAAAAAGTGTCAATGAATTGTTGTGCTCTTTATCGGAACAAGAACAAAAAGTAGCAAAAAAGCCAACGACACGCGACGTTTCCAAGCGGTCACCCATCCAAGTACTAATCGCGCCCGATGTTGCTTAACTTCGGTGATCGGACGAGAACCGGTGTTTTCAACATGGTATGGTCGTTGACGATTTCATCTCTCTTCGGTGGGTGGTTTATGCTGCTTATGATGGGAGGGTTTTCGATAGTACCCGTCACTATTTGTTTGCTTTGTACTGAAGTGAGAACAATGAATGTGTACTCATTGCTATCGTTCATCAAGAGTGCATCCGGAAATCGAGCTAAAAAGCAATATTTTCAATCGAGGGTTTTATGATAGCACCAGCCACTGTTGGCATATTTTATGGTGAAGTAAGAACAATCAAAATTGATTTGTTTGAAAATGTTGGCAAGCTTTAATACAAAAAAGTGGCAATGAATTGTTGTGCTCTTTATCGGAACAAGAACAAAAAGTAGCAAAAAAGCCAACTACACGCGACGTTCCCAAGCGGTCACCCATCCAAGTACTAATCGCGCCCGATGTTGCTTAACTTCGGTGATCGGACGAGAACCGGTGTTTTCAACATGGTATGGTCGTTGACGATTTCATCTCTCTTCGGTGGGTGGTTTATGCTGCTTATGATGGGAGGGTTTTCGATAGTACCCGTCACTATTTGTTTGCTTTGTACTGAAGTGAGAACAATGAATGTGTACTCATTGCTATCGTTCATCAAGAGTACATCCGGAAATCGAGCTAAAAAGCAATATTTTCAATCGAGGGTTTTATGATAGCACCAGCCACTGTTGGCATATTTTATGGTGAAGTAAGAACAATCAAAATTGATTTGTTTGAAAATATTGGCAAGCTTTAATACAAAAAAGTGGCAATGAATTGTTGTGCTCTTTATCGGAACAAGAACAAAAAGTAGCAAAAAAGCCAACGACACGCGACGTTCCCAAGCGGTCACCCATCCAAGTACTAATCGCGCCCGATGTTGCTTAACTTCGGTGATCGGACGAGAACCGGTGTTTTCAACATGGTATGGTCGTTGACGATTTCATCTCTCTTCGGTGGGTGGTTTATGCTGCTTATGATGGGAGGGTTTTCGATAGTACCCGTCACTATTTGTTTGCTTTGTACTGAAGTGAGAACAATGAATGTGTACTCATTGCTATCGTTCATCAAGAGTACATCCGGAAATCGAGCTAAAAAGCAATATTTTCAATCGAGGGTTTTATGATAGCACCAGCCACTGTTGGCATATTTTATGGTGAAGTAAGAACAATCAAAATTGATTTGTTTGAAAATATTGGCAAGCTTTAATACAAAAAAGTGGCAATGAATTGTTGTGCTCTTTATCGGAACAAGAACAAAAAGTAGCAAAAAAGCCAACGACACGCGACGTTCCCAAGCGGTCACCCATCCAAGTACTAATCGCGCCCGATGTTGCTTAACTTCGGTGATCGGACGAGAACCGGTGTTTTCAACATGGTATGGTCGTTGACGATTTCATCTCTCTTCGGTGGGTGGTTTATGCTGCTTATGATGGGAGGGTTTTCGATAGTACCCGTCACTATTTGTTTGCTTTGTACTGAAGTGAGAACAATGAATGTGTACTCATTGCTATCGTTCATCAAGAGTACATCCGGAAATCGAGCTAAAAAGCAATATTTTCAATCGAGGGTTTTATGATAGCACCAGCCACTGTTGGCATATTTTATGGTGAAGTAAGAACAATCAAAATTGATTTGTTTGAAAATGTTGGCAAGCTTTAATACAAAAAAGTGTCAATGAATTGTTGTGCTCTTTATCGGAACAAGAACAAAAAGTATCAAAAAAGCCAACGACACGCGACGTTCCCAAGCGGTCACCCATCCAAGTACTAATCGCGCCCGATGTTGCTTAACTTCGGTGATCGGACGAGAACCGGTGTTTTCAACATGGTATGGTCGTTGACGATTTCATCTCTCTTCGGTGGGTGGTTTATGCTGCTTATGATGGGAGGGTTTTCGATAGTACCCGTCACTATTTGTTTGCTTTGTACTGAAGTGAGAACAATGAATGTGTACTCATTGCTATCGTTCATCAAGAGTGCATCCGGAAATCGAGCTAAAAAGCAATATTTTCAATCGAGGGTTTTATGATAGCACCAGCCACTGTTGGCATATTTTATGGTGAAGTAAGAACAATCAAAATTGATTTGTTTGAAAATGTTGGCAAGCTTTAATACAAAAAAGTGTCAATGAATTGTTGTGCTCTTTATCGGAACAAGAACAAAAAGTAGCAAAAAAGCCAACGACACGCGACGTTCCCAAGCGGTCACCCATCCAAGTACTAATCGCGCCCGATGTTGCTTAACTTCGGTGATCGGACGAGAACCGGTGTTTTCAACATGGTATGGTCGTTGACGATTTCATCTCTCTTCGGTGGGTGGTTTATGCTGCTTATGATGGGAGGGTTTTCGATAGTACCTGTCACTATTTGTTTGCTTTGTACTGAAGTGAGAACAATGAATGTGTACTCATTGCTATCGTTCATCAAGAGTGCATCCGGAAATCGAGCTAAAAAGCAATATTTTCAATCGAGGGTTTTATGATAGCACCAGCCACTGTTGGCATATTTTATGGTGAAGTAAGAACAATCAAAATTGATTTGTTTGAAAATGTTGGCAAGCTTTAATACAAAAAAGTGGCAATGAATTGTTGTGCTCTTTATCGGAACAAGAACAAAAAGTAGCAAAAAAGCCAACTACACGCGACGTTCCCAAGCGGTCACCCATCCAAGTACTAATCGCGCCCGATGTTGCTTAACTTCGGTGATCGGACGAGAACCGGTGTTTTCAACATGGTATGGTCGTTGACGATTTCATCTCTCTTCGGTGGGTGGTTTATGCTGCTTATGATGGGAGGGTTTTCGATAGTACCCGTCACTATTTGTTTGCTTTGTACTGAAGTGAGAACAATGAATGTGTACTCATTGCTATCGTTCATCAAGAGTACATCCGGAAATCGAGCTAAAAAGCAATATTTTCAATCGAGGGTTTTATGATAGCACCAGCCACTGTTGGCATATTTTATGGTGAAGTAAGAACAATCAAAATTGATTTGTTTGAAAATATTGGCAAGCTTTAATACAAAAAAGTGGCAATGAATTGTTGTGCTCTTTATCGGAACAAGAACAAAAAGTAGCAAAAAAGCCAACGACACGCGACGTTCCCAAGCGGTCACCCATCCAAGTACTAATCGCGCCCGATGTTGCTTAACTTCGGTGATCGGACGAGAACCGGTGTTTTCAACATGGTATGGTCGTTGACGATTTCATCTCTCTTCGGTGGGTGGTTTATGCTGCTTATGATGGGAGGGTTTTCGATAGTACCCGTCACTATTTGTTTGCTTTGTACTGAAGTGAGAACAATGAATGTGTACTCATTGCTATCGTTCATCAAGAGTACATCCGGAAATCGAGCTAAAAAGCAATATTTTCAATCGAGGGTTTTATGATAGCACCAGCCACTGTTGGCATATTTTATGGTGAAGTAAGAACAATCAAAATTGATTTGTTTGAAAATATTGGCAAGCTTTAATACAAAAAAGTGGCAATGAATTGTTGTGCTCTTTATCGGAACAAGAACAAAAAGTAGCAAAAAAGCCAACGACACGCGACGTTCCCAAGCGGTCACCCATCCAAGTACTAATCGCGCCCGATGTTGCTTAACTTCGGTGATCGGACGAGAACCGGTGTTTTCAACATGGTATGGTCGTTGACGATTTCATCTCTCTTCGGTGGGTGGTTTATGCTGCTTATGATGGGAGGGTTTTCGATAGTACCCGTCACTATTTGTTTGCTTTGTACTGAAGTGAGAACAATGAATGTGTACTCATTGCTATCGTTCATCAAGAGTACATCCGGAAATCGAGCTAAAAAGCAATATTTTCAATCGAGGGTTTTATGATAGCACCAGCCACTGTTGGCATATTTTATGGTGAAGTAAGAACAATCAAAATTGATTTGTTTGAAAATGTTGGCAAGCTTTAATACAAAAAAGTGTCAATGAATTGTTGTGCTCTTTATCGGAACAAGAACAAAAAGTATCAAAAAAGCCAACGACACGCGACGTTCCCAAGCGGTCACCCATCCAAGTACTAATCGCGCCCGATGTTGCTTAACTTCGGTGATCGGACGAGAACCGGTGTTTTCAACATGGTATGGTCGTTGACGATTTCATCTCTCTTCGGTGGGTGGTTTATGCTGCTTATGATGGGAGGGTTTTCGATAGTACCCGTCACTATTTGTTTGCTTTGTACTGAAGTGAGAACAATGAATGTGTACTCATTGCTATCGTTCATCAAGAGTGCATCCGGAAATCGAGCTAAAAAGCAATATTTTCAATCGAGGGTTTTATGATAGCACCAGCCACTGTTGGCATATTTTATGGTGAAGTAAGAACAATCAAAATTGATTTGTTTGAAAATGTTGGCAAGCTTTAATACAAAAAAGTGTCAATGAATTGTTGTGCTCTTTATCGGAACAAGAACAAAAAGTAGCAAAAAAGCCAACGACACGCGACGTTCCCAAGCGGTCACCCATCCAAGTACTAATCGCGCCCGATGTTGCTTAACTTCGGTGATCGGACGAGAACCGGTGTTTTCAACATGGTATGGTCGTTGACGATTTCATCTCTCTTCGGTGGGTGGTTTATGCTGCTTATGATGGGAGGGTTTTCGATAGTACCCGTCACTATTTGTTTGCTTTGTACTGAAGTGAGAACAATGAATGTGTACTCATTGCTATCGTTCATCAAGAGTGCATCCGGAAATCGAGCTAAAAAGCAATATTTTCAATCGAGGGTTTTATGATAGCACCAGCCACTGTTGGCATATTTTATGGTGAAGTAAGAACAATCAAAATTGATTTGTTTGAAAATGTTGGCAAGCTTTAATACAAAAAAGTGTCAATGAATTGTTGTGCTCTTTATCGGAACAAGAACAAAAAGTAGCAAAAAAGCCAACGACACGCGACGTTCCCAAGCGGTCAC
Organism: Malaya genurostris; assembly: GCF_030247185.1. Taxonomy (NCBI): domain Eukaryota; kingdom Metazoa; phylum Arthropoda; class Insecta; order Diptera; family Culicidae; genus Malaya; species Malaya genurostris. The sequence goes on along the minus strand of NC_080571.1, from coordinate 324,372,186 downwards.
CCATCCAAGTACTAATCGCGCCCGATGTTGCTTAACTTCGGTGATCGGACGAGAACCGGTGTTTTCAACATGGTTTTCGATAGTACCCGTCACTATTTGTTTGCTTTGTACTGAAGTGAGAACAATGAATGTGTACTCATTGCTATCGTTCATCAAGAGTGCATCCGGAAATCGAGCTAAAAAGCAATATTTTCAATCGAGGGTTTTATGATAGCACCAGCCACTGTTGGCATATTTTATGGTGAAGTAAGAACAATCAAAATTGATTTGTTTGAAAATGTTGGCAAGCTTTAATACAAAAAAGTGGCAATGAATTGTTGTGCTCTTTATCGGAACAAGAACAAAAAGTAGCAAAAAAGCCAACGACACGCGACGTTCCCAAGCGGTCACCCATCCAAGTACTAATCGCGCCCGATGTTGCTTAACTTCGGTGATCGGACGAGAACCGGTGTTTTCAACATGGTATGGTCGTTGACGATTTCATCTCTCTTCGGTGGGTGGTTTATGCTGCTTATGATGGGAGGGTTTTCGATAGTACCCGTCACTATTTGTTTGCTTTGTACTGAAGTGAGAACAATGAATGTGTACTCATTGCTATCGTTCATCAAGAGTGCATCCGGAAATCGAGCTAAAAAGCAATATTTTCAATCGAGGGTTTTATGATAGCACCAGCCACTGTTGGCATATTTTATGGTGAAGTAAGAACAATCAAAATTGATTTGTTTGAAAATGTTGGCAAGCTTTAATACAAAAAAGTGGCAATGAATTGTTGTGCTCTTTATCGGAACAAGAACAAAAAGTAGCAAAAAAGCCAACGACACGCGACGTTCCCAAGCGGTCACCCATCCAAGTACTAATCGCGCCCGATGTTGCTTAACTTCGGTGATCGGACGAGAACCGGTGTTTTCAACATGGTATGGTCGTTGACGATTTCATCTCTCTTCGGTGGGTGGTTTATGCTGCTTATGATGGGAGGGTTTTCGATAGTACCCGTCACTATTTGTTTGCTTTGTACTGAAGTGAGAACAATGAATGTGTACTCATTGCTATCGTTCATCAAGAGTGCATCCGGAAATCGAGCTAAAAAGCAATATTTTCAATCGAGGGTTTTATGATAGCACCAGCCACTGTTGGCATATTTTATGGTGAAGTAAGAACAATCAAAATTGATTTGTTTGAAAATGTTGGCAAGCTTTAATACAAAAAAGTGTCAATGATTTGTTGTGCTCTTTATCGGAACAAGAACAAAAAGTAGCAAAAAAGCCAACGACACGCGACGTTCCCAAGCGGTCACCCATCCAAGTACTAATCGCGCCCGATGTTGCTTAACTTCGGTGATCGGACGAGAACCGGTGTTTTCAACATGGTATGGTCGTTGACGATTTCATCTCTTCGGTGGGTGGTTTATGCTGCTTATGATGGGAGGGTTTTCGATAGTACCCGTCACTATTTGTTTGCTTTGTACTGAAGTGAGAACAATGAATGTGTACTCATTGCTATCGTTCATCAAGAGTGCATCCGGAAATCGAGCTAAAAAGCAATATTTTCAATCGAGGGTTTTATGATAGCACCAGCCACTGTTGGCATATTTTATGGTGAAGTAAGAACAATCAAAATTGGTTTGTTTGAAAATGTTGGCAAGCTTTAATACAAAAAAGTGGCAATGAATTGTTGTGCTCTTTATCGGAACAAGAACAAAAAGTAGCAAAAAAGCCAACGACACGCGACGTTCCCAAGCGGTCACCCATCCAAGTACTAATCGCGCCCGATGTTGCTTAACTTCGGTGATCGGACGAGAACCGGTGTTTTCAACATGGTATGGTCGTTGACGATTTCATCTCTCTTCGGTGGGTGGTTTATGCTGCTTATGATGGGAGGGTTTTCGATAGTACCCGTCACTATTTGTTTGCTTTGTACTGAAGTGAGAACAATGAATGTGTACTCATTGCTATCGTTCATCAAGAGTGCATCCGGAAATCGAGCTAAAAAGCAATATTTTCAATCGAGGGTTTTATGATAGCACCAGCCACTGTTGGCATATTTTATGGTGAAGTAAGAACAATCAAAATTGATTTGTTTGAAAATGTTGGCAAGCTTTAATACAAAAAAGTGTCAATGATTTGTTGTGCTCTTTATCGGAACAAGAACAAAAAGTAGCAAAAAAGCCAACGACACGCGACGTTCCCAAGCGGTCACCCATCCAAGTACTAATCGCGCCCGATGTTGCTTAACTTCGGTGATCGGACGAGAACCGGTGTTTTCAACATGGTATGGTCGTTGACGATTTCATCTCTTCGGTGGGTGGTTTATGCTGCTTATGATGGGAGGGTTTTCGATAGTACCCGTCACTATTTGTTTGCTTTGTACTGAAGTGAGAACAATGAATGTGTACTCATTGCTATCGTTCATCAAGAGTGCATCCGGAAATCGAGCTAAAAAGCAATATTTTCAATCGAGGGTTTTATGATAGCACCAGCCACTGTTGGCATATTTTATGGTGAAGTAAGAACAATCAAAATTGGTTTGTTTGAAAATGTTGGCAAGCTTTAATACAAAAAAGTGTCAATGATTTGTTGTGCTCTTTATCGGAACAAGAACAAAAAGTAGCAAAAAAGCCAACGACACGCGACGTTCCCAAGCGGTCACCCATCCAAGTACTAATCGCGCCCGATGTTGCTTAACTTCGGTGATCGGACGAGAACCGGTGTTTTCAACATGGTATGGTCGTTGACGATTGCATCTCTCTTCGGTGGGTGGTTTATGCTGCTTATGATGGGAGGGTTTTCGATAGTACCCGTCACTATTTGTTTGCTTTGTACTGAAGTGAGAACAATGAATGTGTACTCATTGCTATCGTTCATCAAGAGTGCATCCGGAAATCGAGCTAAAAAGCAATATTTTCAATCGAGGATTTTATGATAGCACCAGCCACTGTTGGCATATTTTATGGTGAAGTAAGAACAATCAAAATTGATTTGTTTGAAATTGTTGGCAAGCTTTAATACAAAAAAGTGGCAATGAATTGTTGTGCTCTTTATCGGAACAAGAACAAAAAGTAGCAAAAAAGCCAACGACACGCGACGTTCCCAAGCGGTCACCCATCCAAGTACTAATCGCGCCCGATGTTGCTTAACTTCGGTGATCGGACGAGAACCGGTGTTTTCAACATGGTATGGTCGTTGACGATTTCATCTCTCTTCGGTGGGTGGTTTATGCTGCTTATGATGGGAGGGTTTTCGATAGTACCCGTCACTATTTGTTTGCTTTGTACTGAAGTGAGAACAATGAATGTGTACTCATTGCTATCGTTCATCAAGAGTACATCCGGAAATCGAGCTAAAAAGCAATATTTTCAATCGAGGGTTTTATGATAGCACCAGCCACTGTTGGCATATTTTATGGTGAAGTAAGAACAATCAAAATTGATTTGTTTGAAAATATTGGCAAGCTTTAATACAAAAAAGTGGCAATGAATTGTTGTGCTCTTTATCGGAACAAGAACAAAAAGTAGCAAAAAAGCCAACGACACGCGACGTTCCCAAGCGGTCACCCATCCAAGTACTAATCGCGCCCGATGTTGCTTAACTTCGGTGATCGGACGAGAACCGGTGTTTTCAACATGGTATGGTCGTTGACGATTTCATCTCTCTTCGGTGGGTGGTTTATGCTGCTTATGATGGGAGGGTTTTCGATAGTACCCGTCACTATTTGTTTGCTTTGTACTGAAGTGAGAACAATGAATGTGTACTCATTGCTATCGTTCATCAAGAGTACATCCGGAAATCGAGCTAAAAAGCAATATTTTCAATCGAGGGTTTTATGATAGCACCAGCCACTGTTGGCATATTTTATGGTGAAGTAAGAACAATAAAAATTGATTTGTTTGAAAATATTGGCAAGCTTTAATACAAAAAAGTGGCAATGAATTGTTGTGCTCTTTATCGGAACAAGAACAAAAAGTAGCAAAAAAGCCAACGACACGCGACGTTCCCAAGCGGTCACCCATCCAAGTACTAATCGCGCCCGATGTTGCTTAACTTCGGTGATCGGACGAGAACCGGTGTTTTCAACATGGTTTTCGATAGTACCCGTCACTATTTGTTTGCTTTGTACTGAAGTGAGAACAATGAATGTGTACTCATTGCTATCGTTCATCAAGAGTGCATCCGGAAATCGAGCTAAAAAGCAATATTTTCAATCGAGGGTTTTATGATAGCACCAGCCACTGTTGGCATATTTTATGGTGAAGTAAGAACAATCAAAATTGATTTGTTTGAAAATGTTGGCAAGCTTTAATACAAAAAAGTGGCAATGAATTGTTGTGCTCTTTATCGGAACAAGAACAAAAAGTAGCAAAAAAGCCAACGACACGCGACGTTCCCAAGCGGTCACCCATCCAAGTACTAATCGCGCCCGATGTTGCTTAACTTCGGTGATCGGACGAGAACCGGTGTTTTCAACATGGTATGGTCGTTGACGATTTCATCTCTCTTCGGTGGGTGGTTTATGCTGCTTATGATGGGAGGGTTTTCGATAGTACCCGTCACTATTTGTTTGCTTTGTACTGAAGTGAGAACAATGAATGTGTACTCATTGCTATCGTTCATCAAGAGTGCATCCGGAAATCGAGCTAAAAAGCAATATTTTCAATCGAGGGTTTTATGATAGCACCAGCCACTGTTGGCATATTTTATGGTGAAGTAAGAACAATCAAAATTGATTTGTTTGAAAATGTTGGCAAGCTTTAATACAAAAAAGTGTCAATGATTTGTTGTGCTCTTTATCGGAACAAGAACAAAAAGTAGCAAAAAAGCCAACGACACGCGACGTTCCCAAGCGGTCACCCATCCAAGTACTAATCGCGCCCGATGTTGCTTAACTTCGGTGATCGGACGAGAACCGGTGTTTTCAACATGGTATGGTCGTTGACGATTTCATCTCTTCGGTGGGTGGTTTATGCTGCTTATGATGGGAGGGTTTTCGATAGTACCCGTCACTATTTGTTTGCTTTGTACTGAAGTGAGAACAATGAATGTGTACTCATTGCTATCGTTCATCAAGAGTGCATCCGGAAATCGAGCTAAAAAGCAATATTTTCAATCGAGGGTTTTATGATAGCACCAGCCACTGTTGGCATATTTTATGGTGAAGTAAGAACAATCAAAATTGGTTTGTTTGAAAATGTTGGCAAGCTTTAATACAAAAAAGTGTCAATGATTTGTTGTGCTCTTTATCGGAACAAGAACAAAAAGTAGCAAAAAAGCCAACGACACGCGACGTTCCCAAGCGGTCACCCATCCAAGTACTAATCGCGCCCGATGTTGCTTAACTTCGGTGATCGGACGAGAACCGGTGTTTTCAACATGGTATGGTCGTTGACGATTGCATCTCTCTTCGGTGGGTGGTTTATGCTGCTTATGATGGGAGGGTTTTCGATAGTACCCGTCACTATTTGTTTGCTTTGTACTGAAGTGAGAACAATGAATGTGTACTCATTGCTATCGTTCATCAAGAGTGCATCCGGAAATCGAGCTAAAAAGCAATATTTTCAATCGAGGATTTTATGATAGCACCAGCCACTGTTGGCATATTTTATGGTGAAGTAAGAACAATCAAAATTGATTTGTTTGAAATTGTTGGCAAGCTTTAATACAAAAAAGTGGCAATGAATTGTTGTGCTCTTTATCGGAACAAGAACAAAAAGTAGCAAAAAAGCCAACGACACGCGACGTTCCCAAGCGGTCACCCATCCAAGTACTAATCGCGCCCGATGTTGCTTAACTTCGGTGATCGGACGAGAACCGGTGTTTTCAACATGGTATGGTCGTTGACGATTTCATCTCTCTTCGGTGGGTGGTTTATGCTGCTTATGATGGGAGGGTTTTCGATAGTACCCGTCACTATTTGTTTGCTTTGTACTGAAGTGAGAACAATGAATGTGTACTCATTGCTATCGTTCATCAAGAGTACATCCGGAAATCGAGCTAAAAAGCAATATTTTCAATCGAGGGTTTTATGATAGCACCAGCCACTGTTGGCATATTTTATGGTGAAGTAAGAACAATCAAAATTGATTTGTTTGAAAATATTGGCAAGCTTTAATACAAAAAAGTGGCAATGAATTGTTGTGCTCTTTATCGGAACAAGAACAAAAAGTAGCAAAAAAGCCAACGACACGCGACGTTCCCAAGCGGTCACCCATCCAAGTACTAATCGCGCCCGATGTTGCTTAACTTCGGTGATCGGACGAGAACCGGTGTTTTCAACATGGTATGGTCGTTGACGATTTCATCTCTCTTCGGTGGGTGGTTTATGCTGCTTATGATGGGAGGGTTTTCGATAGTACCCGTCACTATTTGTTTGCTTTGTACTGAAGTGAGAACAATGAATGTGTACTCATTGCTATCGTTCATCAAGAGTACATCCGGAAATCGAGCTAAAAAGCAATATTTTCAATCGAGGGTTTTATGATAGCACCAGCCACTGTTGGCATATTTTATGGTGAAGTAAGAACAATAAAAATTGATTTGTTTGAAAATATTGGCAAGCTTTAATACAAAAAAGTGGCAATGAATTGTTGTGCTCTTTATCGGAACAAGAACAAAAAGTAGCAAAAAAGCCAACGACACGCGACGTTCCCAAGCGGTCACCCATCCAAGTACTAATCGCGCCCAATGTTGCTTAACTTCGGTGATCGGACGAGAACCGGTGTTTTCAACATGGTATGGTCGTTGACGATTTCATCTCTCTTCGGTGGGTGGTTTATGCTGCTTATGATGGGAGGGTTTTCGATAGTACCCGTCACTATTTGTTTGCTTTGTACTGAAGTGAGAACAATGAATGTGTACTCATTGCTATCGTTCATCAAGAGTACATCCGGAAATCGAGCTAAAAAGCAATATTTTCAATCGAGGGTTTTATGATAGCACCAGCCACTGTTGGCATATTTTATGGTGAAGTAAGAACAATCAAAATTGATTTGTTTGAAAATATTGGCAAGCTTTAATACAAAAAAGTGGCAATGAATTGTTGTGCTCTTTATCGGAACAAGAACAAAAAGTAGCAAAAAAGCCAACGACACGCGACGTTCCCAAGCGGTCACCCATCCAAGTACTAATCGCGCCCGATGTTGCTTAACTTCGGTGATCGGACGAGAACCGGTGTTTTCAACATGGTATGGTCGTTGACGATTTCATCTCTCTTCGGTGGGTGGTTTATGCTGCTTATGATGGGAGGGTTTTCGATAGTACCCGTCACTATTTGTTTGCTTTGTACTGAAGTGAGAACAATGAATGTGTACTCATTGCTATCGTTCATCAAGAGTACATCCGGAAATCGAGCTAAAAAGCAATATTTTCAATCGAGGGTTTTATGATAGCACCAGCCACTGTTGGCATATTTTATGGTGAAGTAAGAACAATCAAAATTGATTTGTTTGAAAATATTGGCAAGCTTTAATACAAAAAAGTGGCAATGAATTGTTGTGCTCTTTATCGGAACAAGAACAAAAAGTAGCAAAAAAGCCAACGACACGCGACGTTCCCAAGCGGTCACCCATCCAAGTACTAATCGCGCCCGATGTTGCTTAACTTCGGTGATCGGACGAGAACCGGTGTTTTCAACATGGTTTTCGATAGTACCCGTCACTATTTGTTTGCTTTGTACTGAAGTGAGAACAATGAATGTGTACTCATTGCTATCGTTCATCAAGAGTGCATCCGGAAATCGAGCTAAAAAGCAATATTTTCAATCGAGGGTTTTATGATAGCACCAGCCACTGTTGGCATATTTTATGGTGAAGTAAGAACAATCAAAATTGATTTGTTTGAAAATGTTGGCAAGCTTTAATACAAAAAAGTGGCAATGAATTGTTGTGCTCTTTATCGGAACAAGAACAAAAAGTAGCAAAAAAGCCAAAGACACGCGACGTTCCCAAGCGGTCACCCATCCAAGTACTAATCGCGCCCGATGTTGCTTAACTTCGGTGATCGGACGAGAACCGGTGTTTTCAACATGGTATGGTCGTTGACGATTTCATCTCTCTTCGGTGGGTGGTTTATGCTGCTTATGATGGGAGGGTTTTCGATAGTACCCGTCACTATTTGTTTGCTTTGTACTGAAGTGAGAACAATGAATGTGTACTCATTGCTATCGTTCATCAAGAGTGCATCCGGAAATCGAGCTAAAAAGCAATATTTTCAATCGAGGGTTTTATGATAGCACCAGCCACTGTTGGCATATTTTATGGTGAAGTAAGAACAATCAAAATTGATTTGTTTGAAAATATTGGCAAGCTTTAATACAAAAAAGTGGCAATGAATTGTTGTGCTCTTTATCGGAACAAGAACAAAAAGTAGCAAAAAAGCCAACGACACGCGACGTTCCCAAGCGGTCACCCATCCAAGTACTAATCGCGCCCGATGTTGCTTAACTTCGGTGATCGGACGAGAACCGGTGTTTTCAACATGGTATGGTCGTTGACGATTTCATCTCTCTTCGGTGGGTGGTTTATGCTGCTTATGATGGGAGGGTTTTCGATAGTACCCGTCACTATTTGTTTGCTTTGTACTGAAGTGAGAACAATGAATGTGTACTCATTGCTATCGTTCATCAAGAGTACATCCGGAAATCGAGCTAAAAAGCAATATTTTCAATCGAGGGTTTTATGATAGCACCAGCCACTGTTGGCATATTTTATGGTGAAGTAAGAACAATCAAAATTGATTTGTTTGAAAATGTTGGCAAGCTTTAATACAAAAAAGTGTCAATGATTTGTTGTGCTCTTTATCGGAACAAGAACAAAAAGTAGCAAAAAAGCCAACGACACGCGACGTTCCCAAGCGGTCACCCATCCAAGTACTAATCGCGCCCGATGTTGCTTAACTTCGGTGATCGGACGAGAACCGGTGTTTTCAACATGGTATGGTCGTTGACGATTTCATCTCTTCGGTGGGTGGTTTATGCTGCTTATGATGGGAGGGTTTTCGATAGTACCCGTCACTATTTGTTTGCTTTGTACTGAAGTGAGAACAATGAATGTGTACTCATTGCTATCGTTCATCAAGAGTGCATCCGGAAATCGAGCTAAAAAGCAATATTTTCAATCGAGGGTTTTATGATAGCACCAGCCACTGTTGGCATATTTTATGGTGAAGTAAGAACAATCAAAATTGGTTTGTTTGAAAATGTTGGCAAGCTTTAATACAAAAAAGTGTCAATGATTTGTTGTGCTCTTTATCGGAACAAGAACAAAAAGTAGCAAAAAAGCCAACGACACGCGACGTTCCCAAGCGGTCACCCATCCAAGTACTAATCGCGCCCGATGTTGCTTAACTTCGGTGATCGGACGAGAACCGGTGTTTTCAACATGGTATGGTCGTTGACGATTTCATCTCTCTTCGGTGGGTGGTTTATGCTGCTTATGATAGGAGGGCTTTCGATAGTACCCGTCACTATTTGTTTGCTTTGTACTGAAGTGAGAACAATGAATGTGTACTCATTGCTATCGTTCATCAAGAGTACATCCGGAAATCGAGCTAAAAAGCAATATTTTCAATCGAGGGTTTTATGATAGCACCAGCCACTGTTGGCATATTTTATGGTGAAGTAAGAACAATCAAAATTGATTTGTTTGAAAATATTGGCAAGCTTTAATACAAAAAAGTGGCAATGAATTGTTGTGCTCTTTATCGGAACAAGAACAAAAAGTAGCAAAAAAGCCAACGACACGCGACGTTCCCAAGCGGTCACCCATCCAAGTACTAATCGCGCCCGATATTGCTTAACTTCGGTGATCGGACGAGAACCGGTGTTTTCAACATGGTATGGTCGTTGACGATTTCATCTCTCTTCGGTGGGTGGTTTATGCTGCTTATGATGGGAGGGTTTTCGATAGTACCCGTCACTATTTGTTTGCTTTGTACTGAAGTGAGAACAATGAATGTGTACTCATTGCTATCGTTCATCAAGAGTACATCCGGAAATCGAGCTAAAAAGCAATATTTTCAATCGAGGGTTTTATGATAGCACCAGCCACTGTTGGCATATTTTATGGTGAAGTAAGAACAATCAAAATTGATTTGTTTGAAAATGTTGGCAAGCTTTAATACAAAAAAGTGGCAATGAATTGTTGTGCTCTTTATCGGAACAAGAACAAAAAGTAGCAAAAAAGCCAACGACACGCGACGTTCCCAAGCGGTCACCCATCCAAGTACTAATCGCGCCCGATGTTGCTTAACTTCGGTGATCGGACGAGAACCGGTGTTTTCAACATGGTATGGTCGTTGACGATTTCATCTCTCTTCGGTGGGTGGTTTATGCTGCTTATGATGGGAGGGTTTTCGATAGTACCCGTCACTATTTGTTTGCTTTGTACTGAAGTGAGAACAATGAATGTGTACTCATTGCTATCGTTCATCAAGAGTACATCCGGAAATCGAGCTAAAAAGCAATATTTTCAATCGAGGGTTTTATGATAGCACCAGCCACTGTTGGCATATTTTATGGTGAAGTAAGAACAATCAAAATTGATTTGTTTGAAAATATTGGCAAGCTTTAATACAAAAAAGTGGCAATGAATTGTTGTGCTCTTTATCGGAACAAGAACAAAAAGTAGCAAAAAAGCCAACGACACGCGACGTTCCCAAGCGGTCACCCATCCAAGTACTAATCGCGCCCAATGTTGCTTAACTTCGGTGATCGGACGAGAACCGGTGTTTTCAACATGGTATGGTCGTTGACGATTTCATCTCTCTTCGGTGGGTGGTTTATGCTGCTTATGATGGGAGGGTTTTCGATAGTACCCGTCACTATTTGTTTGTTTTGTACTGAAGTGAGAACAATGAATGCTATCGTTCATCAAGAGTGCATCCGGAAATCGAGCTAAAAAGCAATATTTTCAATCGAGGGTTTTATGATAGCACCAGCCACTGTTGGCATATTTTATGGTGAAGTAAGAACAATCAAAATTGATTTGTTTGAAAATGTTGGCAAGCTTTAATACAAAAAAGTGGCAATGAATTGTTGTGCTCTTTATCGGAACAAGAACAAAAAGTAGCAAAAAAGCCAATGACACGCGACGTTCCCAAGCGGTCACCCATCCAAGTACTAATCGCGCCCGACGTTGCTTAACTTCGGTGATCGGACGAGAACCGGTGTTTTCAACATGGTATGGTCGTTGACGATTTCATCTCTCTTCGGTGGGTGGTTTATGCTGCTTATGATGGGAGGGTTTTCGATAGTACCCGTCACTATTTGTTTGCTTTGTACTGAAGTGAGAACAATGAATGTGTACTCATTGCTATCGTTCATCAAGAGTGCATCCGGAAATCGAGCTAAAAAGCAATATTTTCAATCGAGGGTTTTATGATAGCACCAGCCACTGTTGGCATATTTTATGGTGAAGTAAGAACAATCAAAATTGATTTGTTTGAAAATGTTGGCAAGCTTTAATACAAAAAAGTGGCAATGAATTGTTGTGCTCTTTATCGGAACAAGAACAAAAAGTAGCAAAAAAGCCAACGACACGCGACGTTCCCAAGCGGTCACCCATCCAAGTACTAATCGCGCCCGATGTTGCTTAACTTCGGTGATCGGACGAGAACCGGTGTTTTCAACATGGTTTTCGATAGTACCCGTCACTATTTGTTTGTTTTGTACTGAAGTGAGAACAATGAATGTGTACTCATTGCTATCGTTCATCAAGAGTGCATCCGGAAATCGAGCTAAAAAGCAATATTTTCAATCGAGGGTTTTATGATAGCACCAGCCACCGTTGGCATATTTTATGGTGAAGTAAGAACAATCAAAATTGATTTGTTTGAAAATGTTGGCAAGCTTTAATACAAAAAAGTGGCAATGAATTGTTGTGCTCTTTATCGGAACAAGAACAAAAAGTAGCAAAAAAGCCAACGACACGCGACGTTCCCAAGCGGTCACCCATCCAAGTACTAATCGCGCCCGATGTTGCTTAACTTCGGTGATCGGACGAGAACCGGTGTTTTCAACATGGTATGGTCGTTGACGATTTCATCTCTCTTCGGTGGGTGGTTTATGCTGCTTATGATGGGAGGGTTTTCGATAGTACCCGTCACTATTTGTTTGCTTTGTACTGAAGTGAGAACAATGAATGTGTACTCATTGCTATCGTTCATCAAGAGTACATCCGGAAATCGAGCTAAAAAGCAATATTTTCAATCGAGGGTTTTATGATAGCACCAGCCACTGTTGGCATATTTTATGGTGAAGTAAGAACAATCAAAATTGATTTGTTTGAAAATATTGGCAAGCTTTAATACAAAAAAGTGGCAATGAATTGTTGTGCTCTTTATCGGAACAAGAACAAAAAGTAGCAAAAAAGCCAACGACACGCGACGTTCCCAAGCGGTCACCCATCCAAGTACTAATCGCGCCCAATGTTGCTTAACTTCGGTGATCGGACGAGAACCGGTGTTTTCAACATGGTATGGTCGTTGACGATTTCATCTCTCTTCGGTGGGTGGTTTATGCTGCTTATGATGGGAGGGTTTTCGATAGTACCCGTCACTATTTGTTTGTTTTGTACTGAAGTGAGAACAATGAATGCTATCGTTCATCAAGAGTGCATCCGGAAATCGAGCTAAAAAGCAATATTTTCAATCGAGGGTTTTATGATAGCACCAGCCACTGTTGGCATATTTTATGGTGAAGTAAGAACAATCAAAATTGATTTGTTTGAAAATGTTGGCAAGCTTTAATACAAAAAAGTGGCAATGAATTGTTGTGCTCTTTATCGGAACAAGAACAAAAAGTAGCAAAAAAGCCAATGACACGCGACGTTCCCAAGCGGTCACCCATCCAAGTACTAATCGCGCCCGACGTTGCTTAACTTCGGTGATCGGACGAGAACCGGTGTTTTCAACATGGTATGGTCGTTGACGATTTCATCTCTCTTCGGTGGGTGGTTTATGCTGCTTATGATGGGAGGGTTTTCGATAGTACCCGTCACTATTTGTTTGCTTTGTACTGAAGTGAGAACAATGAATGTGTACTCATTGCTATCGTTCATCAAGAGTGCATCCGGAAATCGAGCTAAAAAGCAATATTTTCAATCGAGGGTTTTATGATAGCACCAGCCACTGTTGGCATATTTTATGGTGAAGTAAGAACAATCAAAATTGATTTGTTTGAAAATATTGGCAAGCTTTAATACAAAAAAGTGGCAATGAATTGTTGTGCTCTTTATCGGAACAAGAACAAAAAGTAGCAAAAAAGCCAACGACACGCGACGTTCCCAAGCGGTCACCCATCCAAGTACTAATCGCGCCCGATGTTGCTTAACTTCGGTGATCGGACGAGAACCGGTGTTTTCAACATGGTATGGTCGTTGACGATTTCATCTCTCTTCGGTGGGTGGTTTATGCTGCTTATGATGGGAGGGTTTTCGATAGTACCCGTCACTATTTGTTTGCTTTGTACTGAAGTGAGAACAATGAATGTGTACTCATTGCTATCGTTCATCAAGAGTACATCCGGAAATCGAGCTAAAAAGCAATATTTTCAATCGAGGGTTTTATGATAGCACCAGCCACTGTTGGCATATTTTATGGTGAAGTAAGAACAATCAAAATTGATTTGTTTGAAAATGTTGGCAAGCTTTAATACAAAAAAGTGTCAATGATTTGTTGTGCTCTTTATCGGAACAAGAACAAAAAGTAGCAAAAAAGCCAACGACACGCGACGTTCCCAAGCGGTCACCCATCCAAGTACTAATCGCGCCCGATGTTGCTTAACTTCGGTGATCGGACGAGAACCGGTGTTTTCAACATGGTATGGTCGTTGACGATTTCATCTCTTCGGTGGGTGGTTTATGCTGCTTATGATGGGAGGGTTTTCGATAGTACCCGTCACTATTTGTTTGCTTTGTACTGAAGTGAGAACAATGAATGTGTACTCATTGCTATCGTTCATCAAGAGTGCATCCGGAAATCGAGCTAAAAAGCAATATTTTCAATCGAGGGTTTTATGATAGCACCAGCCACTGTTGGCATATTTTATGGTGAAGTAAGAACAATCAAAATTGGTTTGTTTGAAAATGTTGGCAAGCTTTAATACAAAAAAGTGTCAATGATTTGTTGTGCTCTTTATCGGAACAAGAACAAAAAGTAGCAAAAAAGCCAACGACACGCGACGTTCCCAAGCGGTCACCCATCCAAGTACTAATCGCGCCCGATGTTGCTTAACTTCGGTGATCGGACGAGAACCGGTGTTTTCAACATGGTATGGTCGTTGACGATTTCATCTCTCTTCGGTGGGTGGTTTATGCTGCTTATGATAGGAGGGCTTTCGATAGTACCCGTCACTATTTGTTTGCTTTGTACTGAAGTGAGAACAATGAATGTGTACTCATTGCTATCGTTCATCAAGAGTACATCCGGAAATCGAGCTAAAAAGCAATATTTTCAATCGAGGGTTTTATGATAGCACCAGCCACTGTTGGCATATTTTATGGTGAAGTAAGAACAATCAAAATTGATTTGTTTGAAAATGTTGGCAAGCTTTAATACAAAAAAGTGGCAATGAATTGTTGTGCTCTTTATCGGAACAAGAACAAAAAGTAGCAAAAAAGCCAACGACACGCGACGTTCCCAAGCGGTCACCCATCCAAGTACTAATCGCGCCCGATATTGCTTAACTTCGGTGATCGGACGAGAACCGGTGTTTTCAACATGGTATGGTCGTTGACGATTTCATCTCTCTTCGGTGGGTGGTTTATGCTGCTTATGATGGGAGGGTTTTCGATAGTACCCGTCACTATTTGTTTGCTTTGTACTGAAGTGAGAACAATGAATGTGTACTCATTGCTATCGTTCATCAAGAGTACATCCGGAAATCGAGCTAAAAAGCAATATTTTCAATCGAGGGTTTTATGATAGCACCAGCCACTGTTGGCATATTTTATGGTGAAGTAAGAACAATCAAAATTGATTTGTTTGAAAATGTTGGCAAGCTTTAATACAAAAAAGTGGCAATGAATTGTTGTGCTCTTTATCGGAACAAGAACAAAAAGTAGCAAAAAAGCCAACGACACGCGACGTTCCCAAGCGGTCACCCATCCAAGTACTAATCGCGCCCGATGTTGCTTAACTTCGGTGATCGGACGAGAACCGGTGTTTTCAACATGGTATGGTCGTTGACGATTTCATCTCTCTTCGGTGGGTGGTTTATGCTGCTTATGATGGGAGGGTTTTCGATAGTACCCGTCACTATTTGTTTGCTTTGTACTGAAGTGAGAACAATGAATGTGTACTCATTGCTATCGTTCATCAAGAGTACATCCGGAAATCGAGCTAAAAAGCAATATTTTCAATCGAGGGTTTTATGATAGCACCAGCCACTGTTGGCATATTTTATGGTGAAGTAAGAACAATCAAAATTGATTTGTTTGAAAATATTGGCAAGCTTTAATACAAAAAAGTGGCAATGAATTGTTGTGCTCTTTATCGGAACAAGAACAAAAAGTAGCAAAAAAGCCAACGACACGCGACGTTCCCAAGCGGTCACCCATCCAAGTACTAATCGCGCCCAATGTTGCTTAACTTCGGTGATCGGACGAGAACCGGTGTTTTCAACATGGTATGGTCGTTGACGATTTCATCTCTCTTCGGTGGGTGGTTTATGCTGCTTATGATGGGAGGGTTTTCGATAGTACCCGTCACTATTTGTTTGTTTTGTACTGAAGTGAGAACAATGAATGCTATCGTTCATCAAGAGTGCATCCGGAAATCGAGCTAAAAAGCAATATTTTCAATCGAGGGTTTTATGATAGCACCAGCCACTGTTGGCATATTTTATGGTGAAGTAAGAACAATCAAAATTGATTTGTTTGAAAATGTTGGCAAGCTTTAATACAAAAAAGTGGCAATGAATTGTTGTGCTCTTTATCGGAACAAGAACAAAAAGTAGCAAAAAAGCCAATGACACGCGACGTTCCCAAGCGGTCACCCATCCAAGTACTAATCGCGCCCGACGTTGCTTAACTTCGGTGATCGGACGAGAACCGGTGTTTTCAACATGGTATGGTCGTTGACGATTTCATCTCTCTTCGGTGGGTGGTTTATGCTGCTTATGATGGGAGGGTTTTCGATAGTACCCGTCACTATTTGTTTGCTTTGTACTGAAGTGAGAACAATGAATGTGTACTCATTGCTATCGTTCATCAAGAGTGCATCCGGAAATCGAGCTAAAAAGCAATATTTTCAATCGAGGGTTTTATGATAGCACCAGCCACTGTTGGCATATTTTATGGTGAAGTAAGAACAATCAAAATTGATTTGTTTGAAAATGTTGGCAAGCTTTAATACAAAAAAGTGGCAATGAATTGTTGTGCTCTTTATCGGAACAAGAACAAAAAGTAGCAAAAAAGCCAACGACACGCGACGTTCCCAAGCGGTCACCCATCCAAGTACTAATCGCGCCCGATGTTGCTTAACTTCGGTGATCGGACGAGAACCGGTGTTTTCAACATGGTTTTCGATAGTACCCGTCACTATTTGTTTGTTTTGTACTGAAGTGAGAACAATGAATGTGTACTCATTGCTATCGTTCATCAAGAGTGCATCCGGAAATCGAGCTAAAAAGCAATATTTTCAATCGAGGGTTTTATGATAGCACCAGCCACCGTTGGCATATTTTATGGTGAAGTAAGAACAATCAAAATTGATTTGTTTGAAAATGTTGGCAAGCTTTAATACAAAAAAGTGGCAATGAATTGTTGTGCTCTTTATCGGAACAAGAACAAAAAGTAGCAAAAAAGCCAACGACACGCGACGTTCCCAAGCGGTCACCCATCCAAGTACTAATCGCGCCCGATGTTGCTTAACTTCGGTGATCGGACGAGAACCGGTGTTTTCAACATGGTATGGTCGTTGACGATTTCATCTCTCTTCGGTGGGTGGTTTATGCTGCTTATGATGGGAGGGTTTTCGATAGTACCCGTCACTATTTGTTTGCTTTGTACTGAAGTGAGAACAATGAATGTGTACTCATTGCTATCGTTCATCAAGAGTACATCCGGAAATCGAGCTAAAAAGCAATATTTTCAATCGAGGGTTTTATGATAGCACCAGCCACTGTTGGCATATTTTATGGTGAAGTAAGAACAATCAAAATTGATTTGTTTGAAAATGTTGGCAAGCTTTAATACAAAAAAGTGGCAATGAATTGTTGTGCTCTTTATCGGAACAAGAACAAAAAGTAGCAAAAAAGCCAACGACACGCGACGTTCCCAAGCGGTCACCCATCCAAGTACTAATCGCGCCCGATGTTGCTTAACTTCGGTGATCGGACGAGAACCGGTGTTTTCAACATGGTATGGTCGTTGACGATTTCATCTCTCTTCGGTGGGTGGTTTATGCTGCTTATGATGGGAGGGTTTTCGATAGTACCCGTCACTATTTGTTTGCTTTGTACTGAAGTGAGAACAATGAATGTGTACTCATTGCTATCGTTCATCAAGAGTACATCCGGAAATCGAGCTAAAAAGCAATATTTTCAATCGAGGGTTTTATGATAGCACCAGCCACTGTTGGCATATTTTATGGTGAAGTAAGAACAATCAAAATTGATTTGTTTGAAAATGTTGGCAAGCTTTAATACAAAAAAGTGGCAATGAATTGTTGTGCTCTTTATCGGAACAAGAACAAAAAGTAGCAAAAAAGCCAACGACACGCGACGTTCCCAAGCGGTCACCCATCCAAGTACTAATCGCGCCCGATGTTGCTTAACTTCGGTGATCGGACGAGAACCGGTGTTTTCAACATGGTATGGTCGTTGACGATTTCATCTCTCTTCGGTGGGTGGTTTATGCTGCTTATGATGGGAGGGTTTTCGATAGTACCCGTCACTATTTGTTTGCTTTGTACTGAAGTGAGAACAATGAATGTGTACTCATTGCTATCGTTCATCAAGAGTACATCCGGAAATCGAGCTAAAAAGCAATATTTTCAATCGAGGGTTTTATGATAGCACCAGCCACTGTTGGCATATTTTATGGTGAAGTAAGAACAATCAAAATTGATTTGTTTGAAAATGTTGGCAAGCTTTAATACAAAAAAGTGGCAATGAATTGTTGTGCTCTTTATCGGAACAAGAACAAAAAGTAGCAAAAAAGCCAACGACACGCGACGTTCCCAAGCGGTCACCCATCCAAGTACTAATCGCGCCCGATGTTGCTTAACTTCGGTGATCGGACGAGAACCGGTGTTTTCAACATGGTATGGTCGTTGACGATTTCATCTCTCTTCGGTGGGTGGTTTATGCTGCTTATGATGGGAGGGTTTTCGATAGTACCCGTCACTATTTGTTTGCTTTGTACTGAAGTGAGAACAATGAATGTGTACTCATTGCTATCGTTCATCAAGAGTACATCCGGAAATCGAGCTAAAAAGCAATATTTTCAATCGAGGGTTTTATGATAGCACCAGCCACTGTTGGCATATTTTATGGTGAAGTAAGAACAATCAAAATTGATTTGTTTGAAAATGTTGGCAAGCTTTAATACAAAAAAGTGGCAATGAATTGTTGTGCTCTTTATCGGAACAAGAACAAAAAGTAGCAAAAAAGCCAACGACACGCGACGTTCCCAAGCGGTCACCCATCCAAGTACTAATCGCGCCCGATGTTGCTTAACTTCGGTGATCGGACGAGAACCGGTGTTTTCAACATGGTATGGTCGTTGACGATTTCATCTCTCTTCGGTGGGTGGTTTATGCTGCTTATGATGGGAGGGTTTTCGATAGTACCCGTCACTATTTGTTTGCTTTGTACTGAAGTGAGAACAATGAATGTGTACTCATTGCTATCGTTCATCAAGAGTACATCCGGAAATCGAGCTAAAAAGCAATATTTTCAATCGAGGGTTTTATGATAGCACCAGCCACTGTTGGCATATTTTATGGTGAAGTAAGAACAATCAAAATTGATTTGTTTGAAAATATTGGCAAGCTTTAATACAAAAAAGTGGCAATGAATTGTTGTGCTCTTTATCGGAACAAGAACAAAAAGTAGCAAAAAAGCCAACGACACGCGACGTTCCCAAGCGGTCACCCATCCAAGTACTAATCGCGCCCAATGTTGCTTAACTTCGGTGATCGGACGAGAACCGGTGTTTTCAACATGGTATGGTCGTTGACGATTTCATCTCTCTTCGGTGGGTGGTTTATGCTGCTTATGATGGGAGGGTTTTCGATAGTACCCGTCACTATTTGTTTGTTTTGTACTGAAGTGAGAACAATGAATGCTATCGTTCATCAAGAGTGCATCCGGAAATCGAGCTAAAAAGCAATATTTTCAATCGAGGGTTTTATGATAGCACCAGCCACTGTTGGCATATTTTATGGTGAAGTAAGAACAATCAAAATTGATTTGTTTGAAAATGTTGGCAAGCTTTAATACAAAAAAGTGGCAATGAATTGTTGTGCTCTTTATCGGAACAAGAACAAAAAGTAGCAAAAAAGCCAACGACACGCGACGTTCCCAAGCGGTCACCCATCCAAGTACTAATCGCGCCCGATGTTGCTTAACTTCGGTGATCGGACGAGAACCGGTGTTTTCAACATGGTTTTCGATAGTACCCGTCACTATTTGTTTGTTTTGTACTGAAGTGAGAACAATGAATGTGTACTCATTGCTATCGTTCATCAAGAGTGCATCCGGAAATCGAGCTAAAAAGCAATATTTTCAATCGAGGGTTTTATGATAGCACCAGCCACCGTTGGCATATTTTATGGTGAAGTAAGAACAATCAAAATTGATTTGTTTGAAAATGTTGGCAAGCTTTAATACAAAAAAGTGGCAATGAATTGTTGTGCTCTTTATCGGAACAAGAACAAAAAGTAGCAAAAAAGCCAACGACACGCGACGTTCCCAAGCGGTCACCCATCCAAGTACTAATCGCGCCCGATGTTGCTTAACTTCGGTGATCGGACGAGAACCGGTGTTTTCAACATGGTATGGTCGTTGACGATTTCATCTCTCTTCGGTGGGTGGTTTATGCTGCTTATGATGGGAGGGTTTTCGATAGTACCCGTCACTATTTGTTTGCTTTGTACTGAAGTGAGAACAATGAATGTGTACTCATTGCTATCGTTCATCAAGAGTACATCCGGAAATCGAGCTAAAAAGCAATATTTTCAATCGAGGGTTTTATGATAGCACCAGCCACTGTTGGCATATTTTATGGTGAAGTAAGAACAATCAAAATTGATTTGTTTGAAAATGTTGGCAAGCTTTAATACAAAAAAGTGGCAATGAATTGTTGTGCTCTTTATCGGAACAAGAACAAAAAGTAGCAAAAAAGCCAACGACACGCGACGTTCCCAAGCGGTCACCCATCCAAGTACTAATCGCGCCCGATGTTGCTTAACTTCGGTGATCGGACGAGAACCGGTGTTTTCAACATGGTATGGTCGTTGACGATTTCATCTCTCTTCGGTGGGTGGTTTATGCTGCTTATGATGGGAGGGTTTTCGATAGTACCCGTCACTATTTGTTTGTTTTGTACTGAAGTGAGAACAATGAATGCTATCGTTCATCAAGAGTGCATCCGGAAATCGAGCTAAAAAGCAATATTTTCAATCGAGGGTTTTATGATAGCACCAGCCACTGTTGGCATATTTTATGGTGAAGTAAGAACAATCAAAATTGATTTGTTTGAAAATGTTGGCAAGCTTTAATACAAAAAAGTGGCAATGAATTGTTGTGCTCTTTATCGGAACAAGAACAAAAAGTAGCAAAAAAGCCAACGACACGCGACGTTCCCAAGCGGTCACCCATCCAAGTACTAATCGCGCCCGATGTTGCTTAACTTCGGTGATCGGACGAGAACCGGTGTTTTCAACATGGTATGGTCGTTGACGATTTCATCTCTCTTCGGTGGGTGGTTTATGCTGCTTATGATGGGTGGGTTTTTGATAGTACCCGTCACTATTTGTTTGCTTTGTACTGAAGTGAGAACAATGAATGTGTACTCATTGCTATCGTTCATCAAGAGTACATCCGGAAATCGAGCTAAAAAGCAATATTTTCAATCGAGGGTTTTATGATAGCACCAGCCACTGTTGGCATATTTTATGGTGAAGTAAGAACAATCAAAATTGATTTGTTTGAAAATGTTGGCAAGCTTTAATACAAAAAAGTGGCAATGAATTGTTGTGCTCTTTATCGGAACAAGAACAAAAAGTAGCAAAAAAGCCAACGACACGCGACGTTCCCAAGCGGTCACCCATCCAAGTACTAATCGCGCCCGATTATTTAACCTCCCGGAATATCAGGAACGGAGCATTAACAACATACTTGTTTTGCAAGCATGGCGCCCTAACGCAATTCTGCATCGAATATCGTTTATAAAAATATTCTTAGAATATTGTCAAATTCGTGCGAGCTGAAATAGCACCACTTCGAACCCATACATTTGACATGTTTTGCGATGGCATAGCTGACATTGTCTGCTTTTACTCTCTTCAACGAATAATAAGTTCAGATATTATTATAATACTATAACAAGCTACCGTTTGGCAATGAATATAAACAAATCCAATGGATGGTAACAATCAGTCATATTGGTTCGATTTAAAGGCTGAGTTAATAATCTTATTCGTCAAATTATTGTTTTACATGAATTATGTTGGAAGCAATAAGGACCGTCGAAAGAGAGGTAAGAATGAGGGAAAGCCCCCTGGATCCGAACATTTTGAGCGGACGGTTTCGAGGAAGCGTGCATCAAAGTTCGTGTGCTTCAAAGGTATGGTGTGACGCGAGTAAATTTAACGAGTTATGTCTCCAAAAATATACAAAGTACGTCTTTGAAACATTGAAATTATTTTCTCAGACACCATATCTGTCCATTAAAACAACAATAAATGAAAAATCTATTGTATGTATGTATTTAAAAAATCTCTCAATTTGACGACATTTCTATACCCCAAAATTCTTCAAGAAACTTCTCATGTATAGTGGTCCATAATATTGCAGTCCCCCGGGCCCGAATTTCCTCTCGATGGGACATATTCAAGAAATTATCGAACCTCATTACTTGTTTTGAACTCATTCCCTGAGGTAATTCGTAAATGGTATGGATCAGTGCGAAGTTCTTTAAACGGTTATAAACAATCATCCTAATTGATTTGATCAATTACATAGATTGATTGGGTCTCAGAGCAGAGACCGATTCCGAGAACAGTACTAAAAATTGAAGAATTGTGGTTTATCTATCTAGGACTCACCTTTGACAGACATCTGATATTCAGGTCACATGTTGACAAAATCGTTCAAAAATGCTGCATACTCATTAGGTCTCTGTATCCGCTGATTTGTAGAACATCTAAACTGTGCCTGAAGAACCAGATGGCTGTCTATAAACAAATCATCTACCCCGCAATTGAATACGCAGTCCCTGTTTGGCGGGGCTGTGCACGAACACACAAACTTAGGCTTCAGCGCATTCAAAGTAAGATCTTAAAGATGATTCTAAATCTACCCCCTTGGACAAGGACTAGTGAAGTACATGAGATGGCCTCCCTGGATATACTAGAACAAAAATTCGGCAATACTGCACGATATTTGAAGAGAGGTGCTCAATCTCTGAAATACAAATAATTATAAATTTTTTTACGTATTAGGTTAGGGATAGTTATAAGTAGGTAGACATTTTATAAATAATTAAAATAAATATTATGATTAAACATTAGTATGTAAAACAAGAGTAACTAAAACACCTAATATTAATAACGAATCGTATGAACAACAAAGATGAAAGGCCAAAGGGTCAAAACACTTGTGCTGTAAAATGTTGATGTAATACACAAAAATAAGATTAATAAACAGATATTTATGCAAAAAAAAAAGAATTGTGGTTTAACAAAATTTCCTTCTTTTTATATAGATTAGAGATGATTGTTGAACGAGTATATTTTTTTGTGTATTGAAAAGAAAATGTATATTAGTTCCACGAATACATGCTCATTTTAGAACATATAAGTTAGAAATTAAAATGAGCGTATTTTCTAAATATTCATTATGTTGTGTATGTATAGGTTCCATGGTGTAACGGTTAGCACTCAGGACTTTGAATCCTGCGATCCGAGTTCAAATCTCGGTGGAACCTCTTTTTTTATTAAATTTTTCCTGATTTCGTCGCGAGCTTTTCTAATGAGTTAATTGAAGGCCAATGGCAGATTCTCATTTTTTACTTTCTTTTCTGTTTATAACTCATCAATATTCATTTATTTCCAAACTATTTGTGTACCTACAATAACACCCAAAATTTACAGTTTAATATCAGTACCAGAATAGTTAACGAACATTTGCACATATAATGTAGAAATAATTAAAATAGGCAGTAATCGAAGAGAATGTTTTTTTTGGATTTAGGTTCATTTAAAATATTCATGCCGATTTTTGCGTTTGATTGTGCATTAACTAAATGTTAATGGCATCGATAACCTAATACAAAATTATCCTACATTTAGTCTTGCGGCGGGTTTCATCCTACCATTTAGTTTACATTGCCGCTTTAATTTTCTAACGGGTTCACAGAAATTATGGTCAATTATTTATCCACAAAAATTATGGATACGAAATTAATTTTTGGTATAATCTTGCCATCATAATTGTAATCCCCAAGAACAAGTAAACTTAACACTTTGTTGTTTCATTTCGTTATTAATTAAGAGTTTGAGCTGTAGAGTGTTTACTGTAAGTGTAACTACAAAGATTGTAGTAAATATGAATCTGCAAAATTATCCTACTAATAGTACTACAAGGCCAAGGGAATCTAGTAGGTTTATTAAGTTAAGAAGTACAACAACAGTACTATTAGTGACAATATTCTACTAACAGCTCAAACGGAAATCTAGTAAAAATTATCCTAGTTACGAAGTTTAAAATTTAAATTTCTAAAATAACTCAATAATTAGACCAAAATGTTTCTAAAGGAGTTCTCGGACAATTGTTAGTACAGGGGGTATAGCTCAGTGGTAGAGCATTCGACTGCAGATCGAGAGGTCCCCGGTTCAAACCCGGGTGCCCCCTCGAGAATTTTTTTGATCGTCGTCAATCTTATTACAATACATATATGCAGTGCAACGAGTTTATCAAAGTTTCAAACAATCTTTTTTAACCATAATTTATTCTCTAATGAATGTTAAGCCTGACATTTTGGATGAAATATCAGTTTTGATCAATTTTTCACCAACGTTTGATGGAATATTGCTTACATATTATGAATGTAGATTTTAATCCCCCTATAAAAAAGCTAGCAACACTGCTTCAATGCATTTGTATTAGATTGTGCTAGATAAAATAAACAAAACTGGATAATTTCTGTTACACAAGAAGTTTTCTGGAAAAATAAATTTAGAATATATCTACTTCCGTTTCATATAAAAGGAACAACATTGCAGCCTTTCTTTCAATTTACTTAGAAACCTGATACACTGATGAATACAAGTGTATTCGAAATACGTATCTGTGATGTGACGTTTATTATACATGTTTTAAAAGTGTTGTGAGATACATACTGAATGTGTATAGTGACGTGATATACCTATAGTAGAATTCAATGGTAAAAAAATTTTTAATTTGATCATAAATATTCTACTAAACACTCAGACCCTGTTAATTAGTGACAATGGCTACCAAGCCTAGTGAGTTAAATAGGTTTTTAAAGTTAAGAAAGAAAATCGTAGGAGTATCCAAACATATTGCATTTTTGAAAAAATGCAAAAACTTTGGAATTATTCCAAAATGCTGTAGTATACGAGGTAGGAAATCCTTTTCTAATTATATCATGTGTAAAATACAGAGGGAAATTTTAAAAGAAAATTTAAAAAAGCTATATAGCATCCAAAACGTAAAAACTATGGAATATTATAACCTTAACTTAAAACTGGCAAAACAATACCCCCAAAGTTTTGAAAGTTTGTTAACCAAAGTAAAAATCGCTGAGCATTGTGAATCTGAAAGAAAACGAATTCTCCTTCATAAGAAATTCGAAAATTTGATTGCCCAAAACGGTACAACCCAACCCCCGAAACTTTCGATACAGTTTTCAGAGAACTTCCTAGTCAATCATTCATCTCAAAACTTCACAAACGAATAAACAAATCTTAACTTGGGACTGAATTATGCTATTTCTTCCAAAGTTAATCTCGAAGAAGTTATCATAGACGTTGAAACTGGTCTAAATAACTGTAACCTTACTTTTGCAAAAAAAAAATGACACCAGAACTATTATAGCTGAAGTCATTAAAAATACTCCATTAAGATATCAACAAACTAAAAATGAAAGAGAGCTAGTTAAACAATTGCAAGTTAAACAAAGTTAAAAGCCAGTTTTTTATGTAAAAGCTGACAAGGGAAACAAAGTCGTTATTATAGAAAAAGATGATTATGACAATCTAATAGCCCAAAAAATTAATGACGAACCTTCTGAACTCAGGTGAAATCGAAGATGACGAAATAATGGTATCTTTCGATGTAACCGCCTTGTTCCCAAGTGCCTCGGTGAAGGACTCAATCAATCTGTTGGAAGATTGGTTACTTCAACAAAAAGTAGTAGTTTATGGAAATGCAAAGTAAGGTCTTATCTTAACCTAACTCGACTTTGGATGGATGTAAATTATTTCACATTTAGAGGTGAATTTTATAAACAATTACAAGGGGCCCCGATGGGTATGGGCTCCCCCCGTTTTTATGCGAATTATTTATGGTTTTTATGCGAATTAAGCTTTTAAATAAACAGGGATTATTACCTAATCACTGGTGGAGATACGTTGATGATATATTTTGCATCATCAAACGAAATGATTTAACAAATTTCTTAGAAATAATTAAGAATTTACATAAAAATATTAAATTCACCCATGAGGAAGAGGAAGACAACAACTTACCTTTCTTAGATATTCTCATTGTCAGGAAGACAAAATCTTTTTTTGAAATATATAGGAAGCCAAACAAACACAAACCGTGTCATACCAAAAACTTCCAACCACTCTCACCAACACAAAATGGCAGCATTCCATCATACCTCTCAGAGAAGATGCGATAATAAAATAGAAAAATTTTGTTTTCGAAATTAGAAAGCTCAATGAATATCAAAATGTTGACATTACTCATACGCTTGCAAAGAGTCTTACTCCTCAATATTCGTTGATGGAAAGTCGTAAGATCTGCAAAATAACACGGCGAGTCTACTAATGAGATGCCCTATCGGTACAATATTTCTATCCGTAGACAGAAGGCGATGTCGTAGCCAAGTAAGTCTACGGTGCTTTAAAAGAGTAAAAAAGAGGTTCCACCGAGATTTGAACTCGGATCGCAGGATTCAAAGTCCTGAGTGCTAACCGTTACACCATGGAACCGTTGATGAAAACGTCGCATAGAGCGATACTATTATGTCTTCTGGTATATCAGACAAATTAAATTTTCACATGTTAGGTTGGCTCCAATGTTATTTGCACGAATATCAATGTTTTTTTTCAATTCCCACAATACATGACAATTCATAATAAATTTTTTAACTACAAAATTAAACTAAAATTGTAATAAATTTCTGAGATTGTGTTTATTGATATAAGGTATTTTTTCACCAGCTTGTACCACATGGTCGGAAGCTATGGTGTAACGCTAGCACTCAGTAACCCTGCGGTCCGAGTTGGAATCTCGGTAGCTTCCTTTATGCTGCTGTACACGAATTTGCACGAATATCAATGCTTTTTTTTCAATTCCCCACAATACATGACAATTCATAATAAATTTTTTAACTACAAAATGAAAATAAAATTGTAATTAATTTCTGAGCTTGTGTTTATTGATATAAGGTATTTTTTCACCAGCTTGTACACATTGACGGAAGCTATGGTGTAACGCTAGCACTCAGTAACCCTGCGGTCCGAGTTGGAATCTCGGTAGCTTCCTTTATGCTGTACACGAATTTGCACGAATATCAATGCTTTTTTTTCAATTCCCACAATAGGGGACAATCCATAATAAATTTTTTAACTACAAAATTAAACTGAAATTGTAATTAATTTCTGAGCTTGTGTTCATTGATATAAGGTATTTTTTCACCAGCTTGTACCACATGGTCGGAAGCTATGGTGTAACGCTAGCACTCAGTAACCCTGCGGTCCGAGTTGGAATCTCGGTAGCTTCCTTTATGCTGCTGTACACGAATTTGCACGAATATCAATGCTTTTTTTTCAATTCCCCACAATACATGACAATTCATAATAAATTTTTTAACTACAAAATGAAAATAAAATTGTAATTAATTTCTGAGCTTGTGTTTATTGATATAAGGTATTTTTTCACCAGCTTGTACACATTGACGGAAGCTATGGTGTAACGCTAGCACTCAGTAACCCTGCGGTCCGAGTTGGAATCTCGGTAGCTTCCTTTATGCTGTACACGAATTTGCACGAATATCAATGCTTATTTTTCAATTCCCACAATACATGACAATTCATAATAAATTTTTTAACTACAAAATGAAAATAAAATTGTAATTAATTTCTGAGCTTGTGTTTATTGATATAAGGTATTTTTTCACCAGCTTGTACACATTGACGGAAGCTATGGTGTAACGCTAGCACTCAGTAACCCTGCGGTCCGAGTTGGAATCTCGG
The DNA here is from genome assembly GCF_030247185.1 of Malaya genurostris. Taxonomy (NCBI): domain Eukaryota; kingdom Metazoa; phylum Arthropoda; class Insecta; order Diptera; family Culicidae; genus Malaya; species Malaya genurostris. Next base: position 324,344,524 of record NC_080571.1, on the reverse strand, counting down.
TAGCTTCCTTTATGCTGTACACGAATTTGCACGAATATCAATGCTTTTTTTTCAATTCCCACAATAGGGGACAATCCATAATAAATTTTTTAACTACAAAATGAAAATAAAATTGTAATTAATTTCTGAGCTTGTGTTTATTGATATAAGGTATTTTTTCACCAGCTTGTACACATTGACGGAAGCTATGGTGTAACGCTAGCACTCAGTAACCCTGCGGTCCGAGTTGGAATCTCGGTAGCTTCCTTTATGCTGTACACGAATTTGCACGAATATCAATGCTTATTTTTCAATTCCCACAATACATGACAATTCATAATAAATTTTTTAACTACAAAATGAAAATAAAATTGTAATTAATTTCTGAGCTTGTGTTTATTGATATAAGGTATTTTTTCACCAGCTTGTACACATTGACGGAAGCTATGGTGTAACGCTAGCACTCAGTAACCCTGCGGTCCGAGTTGGAATCTCGGTAGCTTCCATTATGCTGTACACGAATTTGCACGAATATCAATGCTTATTTTTCAATTCCCACAATACATGACAATTCATAATAAATTTTTTAACTACAAAATGAAAATAAAATTGTAATTAATTTCTGAGCTTGTGTTTATTGATATAAGGTATTTTTTCACCAGCTTGTACACATTGACGGAAGCTATGGTGTAACGCTAGCACTCAGTAACCCTGCGGTCCGAGTTGGAATCTCGGTAGCTTCCTTTATGCTGTACACGAATTTGCACGAATATCAATGCTTATTTTTCAATTCCCACAATACATGACAATTCATAATAAATTTTTTAACTACAAAATGAAAATAAAATTGTAATTAATTTCTGAGCTTGTGTTTATTGATATAAGGTATTTTTTCACCAGCTTGTACACATTGACGGAAGCTATGGTGTAACGCTAGCACTCAGTAACCCTGCGGTCCGAGTTGGAATCTCGGTAGCTTCCTTTATGCTGTACACGAATTTGCACGAATATCAATGCTTATTTTTCAATTCCCACAATACATGACAATTCATAATAAATTTTTTAACTACAAAATGAAAATAAAATTGTAATTAATTTCTGAGCTTGTGTTTATTGATATAAGGTATTTTTTCACCAGCTTGTACACATTGACGGAAGCTATGGTGTAACGCTAGCACTCAGTAACCCTGCGGTCCGAGTTGGAATCTCGGTAGCTTCCTTTATGCTGTACACGAATTTGCACGAATATCAATGCTTATTTTTCAATTCCCACAATACATGACAATTCATGATAAATTTTTTAACTACAAAATGAAAATAAAATTGTAATTAATTTCTGAGCTTGTGTTTATTGATATAAGGTATTTTTTCACCAGCTTGTACACATTGACGGAAGCTATGGTGTAACGCTAGCACTCAGTAACCCTGCGGTCCGAGTTGGAATCTCGGTAGCTTCCTTTATGCTGTACACGAATTTGCACGAATATCAATGCTTTTTTTTCAATTCCCACAATAGGGGACAATCCATAATAAATTTTTTAACTACAAAATTAAACTGAAATTGTAATTAATTTCTGAGCTTGTGTTCATTGATATAAGGTATTTTTTCACCAGCTTGTACCACATGGTCGGAAGCTATGGTGTAACGCTAGCACTCAGTAACCCTGCGGTCCGAGTTGGAATCTCGGTAGCTTCCTTTATGCTGCTGTACACGAATTTGCACGAATATCAATGCTTTTTTTTCAATTCCCCACAATACATGACAATTCATAATAAATTTTTTAACTACAAAATGAAAATAAAATTGTAATTAATTTCTGAGCTTGTGTTTATTGATATAAGGTATTTTTTCACCAGCTTGTACACATTGACGGAAGCTATGGTGTAACGCTAGCACTCAGTAACCCTGCGGTCCGAGTTGGAATCTCGGTAGCTTCCTTTATGCTGTACACGAATTTGCACGAATATCAATGCTTATTTTTCAATTCCCACAATACATGACAATTCATAATAAATTTTTTAACTACAAAATGAAAATAAAATTGTAATTAATTTCTGAGCTTGTGTTTATTGATATAAGGTATTTTTTCACCAGCTTGTACACATTGACGGAAGCTATGGTGTAACGCTAGCACTCAGTAACCCTGCGGTCCGAGTTGGAATCTCGGTAGCTTCCTTTATGCTGTACACGAATTTGCACGAATATCAATGCTTTTTTTTCAATTCCCACAATAGGGGACAATCCATAATAAATTTTTTAACTACAAAATGAAAATAAAATTGTAATTAATTTCTGAGCTTGTGTTTATTGATATAAGGTATTTTTTCACCAGCTTGTACACATTGACGGAAGCTATGGTGTAACGCTAGCACTCAGTAACCCTGCGGTCCGAGTTGGAATCTCGGTAGCTTCCTTTATGCTGTACACGAATTTGCACGAATATCAATGCTTATTTTTCAATTCCCACAATACATGACAATTCATAATAAATTTTTTAACTACAAAATGAAAATAAAATTGTAATTAATTTCTGAGCTTGTGTTTATTGATATAAGGTATTTTTTCACCAGCTTGTACACATTGACGGAAGCTATGGTGTAACGCTAGCACTCAGTAACCCTGCGGTCCGAGTTGGAATCTCGGTAGCTTCCTTTATGCTGTACACGAATTTGCACGAATATCAATGCTTATTTTTCAATTCCCACAATACATGACAATTCATAATAAATTTTTTAACTACAAAATGAAAATAAAATTGTAATTAATTTCTGAGCTTGTGTTTATTGATATAAGGTATTTTTTCACCAGCTTGTACACATTGACGGAAGCTATGGTGTAACGCTAGCACTCAGTAACCCTGCGGTCCGAGTTGGAATCTCGGTAGCTTCCTTTATGCTGTACACGAATTTGCACGAATATCAATGCTTATTTTTCAATTCCCACAATACATGACAATTCATAATAAATTTTTTAACTACAAAATGAAAATAAAATTGTAATTAATTTCTGAGCTTGTTTTTATTGATATAAGGTATTTTTTCACCAGCTTGTACACATTGACGGAAGCTATGGTGTAACGCTAGCACTCAGTAACCCTGCGGTCCGAGTTGGAATCTCGGTAGCTTCCTTTATGCTGTACACGAATTTGCACGAATATCAATGCTTATTTTTCAATTCCCACAATACATGACAATTCATAATAAATTTTTTAACTACAAAATGAAAATAAAATTGTAATTAATTTCTGAGCTTGTGTTTATTGATATAAGGTATTTTTTCACCAGCTTGTACCACATGGTCGGAAGCTATGGTGTAACGCTAGCACTCAGTAACCCTGCGGTCCGAGTTGGAATCTCGGTAGCTTCCTTTATGCTGCTGTACACGAATTTGCACGAATATCAATGCTTTTTTTTCAATTCCCCACAATACATGACAATTCATAATAAATTTTTTAACTACAAAATGAAAATAAAATTGTAATTAATTTCTGAGCTTGTGTTTATTGATATAAGGTATTTTTTCACCAGCTTGTACACATTGACGGAAGCTATGGTGTAACGCTAGCACTCAGTAACCCTGCGGTCCGAGTTGGAATCTCGGTAGCTTCCTTTATGCTGTACACGAATTTGCACGAATATCAATGCTTTTTTTTCAATTCCCACAATAGGGGACAATCCATAATAAATTTTTTAACTACAAAATTAAACTGAAATTGTAATTAATTTCTGAGCTTGTGTTCATTGATATAAGGTATTTTTTCACCAGCTTGTACCACATGGTCGGAAGCTATGGTGTAACGCTAGCACTAAGTAACCCTGCGGTCCGAGTTGGAATCTCGGTAGCTTCCTTTATGCTGCTGTACACGAATTTGCACGAATATCAATGCTTTTTTTTCAATTCCCCACAATACATGACAATTCATAATAAATTTTTTAACTACAAAATGAAAATAAAATTGTAATTAATTTCTGAGCTTGTGTTTATTGATATAAGGTATTTTTTCACCAGCTTGTACCACATGGTCGGAAGCTATGGTGTAACGCTAGCACTCAGTAACCCTGCGGTCCGAGTTGGAATCTCGGTAGCTTCCTTTATGCTGCTGTACACGAATTTGCACGAATATCAATGCTTTTTTTTCAATTCCCCACAATACATGACAATTCATAATAAATTTTTTAACTACAAAATGAAAATAAAATTGTAATTAATTTCTGAGCTTGTGTTTATTGATATAAGGTATTTTTTCACCAGCTTGTACCACATGGTCGGAAGCTATGGTGTAACGCTAGCACTCAGTAACCCTGCGGTCCGAGTTGGAATCTCGGTAGCTTCCTTTATGCTGTATGCTGTACACGAATTTGCACGAATATCAATGCTTTTTTTTCAATTCCCACAATACATGACAATTCATAATAAATTTTTTAACTACAAAATGAAAATAAAATTGTAATTAATTTCTGAGCTTGTGTTTATTGATATAAGGTATTTTTTCACCAGCTTGTACACATTGACGGAAGCTATGGTGTAACGCTAGCACTCAGTAACCCTGCGGTCCGAGTTGGAATCTCGGTAGCTTCCTTTATGCTGTACACGAATTTGCACGAATATCAATGCTTATTTTTCAATTCCCACAATACATGACAATTCATAATAAATTTTTTAACTACAAAATGAAAATAAAATTGTAATTAATTTCTGAGCTTGTGTTTATTGATATAAGGTATTTTTTCACCAGCTTGTACACATTGACGGAAGCTATGGTGTAACGCTAGCACTCAGTAACCCTGCGGTCCGAGTTGGAATCTCGGTAGCTTCCTTTATGCTGTACACGAATTTGCACGAATATCAATGCTTTTTTTTCAATTCCCACAATAGGGGACAATCCATAATAAATTTTTTAACTACAAAATTAAACTGAAATTGTAATTAATTTCTGAGCTTGTGTTCATTGATATAAGGTATTTTTTCACCAGCTTGTACCACATTGTCGGAAGCTATGGTGTAACGCTAGCACTAAGTAACCCTGCGGTCCGAGTTGGAATCTCGGTAGCTTCCTTTATGCTGCTGTACACGAATTTGCACGAATATCAATGCTTTTTTTTCAATTCCCCACAATACATGACAATTCATAATAAATTTTTTAACTACAAAATGAAAATAAAATTGTAATTAATTTCTGAGCTTGTGTTTATTGATATAAGGTATTTTTTCACCAGCTTGTACACATAGACGGAAGCTATGGTGTAACGCTAGCACTCAGTAACCCTGCGGTCCGAGTTGGAATCTCGGTAGCTTCCTTTATGCTGTACACGAATTTGCACGAATATCAATAATTTGCACGAATAGCAATAATTTCTCTCGGCATATTAGGCCCTAATAAATATATTGTTAAACAAAGAAAGGAAGCAGTTTAAGGATAAAATTCACCATGGCATTTTTTTCTTGTTTTTCTTTCACACATTGATTGGCCATTCCGTAAGTTTAAAGCGTAATAAATATGATCATGTTAATATGAAAGTAAATAAAAGTTTTGCGTATCAAAAAATCAGGGGGCACCCGGGTTTGAACCGGGGACCTCTCGATCTGCAGTCGAATGCTCTACCACTGAGCTATACCCCCAAGGGTGTTGTACTGGAGCTTTTAATGTTATAAAAGTTTTGTTTGAACTAATTTCAATTTATGAATACAAACACAAATTAATCGTAACGCACACTAATGCCCATGTTTTACCTATCCACTGACGTGCTATTGCTATTAGGGCAATCTGGTGTGAGAAGCTAGTAGGCGTGGCATAGGATATAAGTCTGATTTTTAACTAGGAGCACTAGATATATTACAGAATGTGCGAGAGTGACATCGAATACATCACAAAGAGTAGGTGAAATACATGGCATCATAGCAATTACTGGTAGTGATCGGTGTACTCGTGTGGTGTTAGTGTGGTAAACTGTGCTGAATCGAGAAAATTGTATGATTAATGCTTCATATTGATAATGGGAGGTACATTTTGGTTTCGCTTATGGCATCAATGAATAATCGTTGTTTCGCTTCATTTTCTTCTTCTTCATTAGATTCCTATAGTGGGGAAGGTATAGTATGTAGCCATAGTTTAATGGGGTAATTAATTTTAATTGACTCGGTTCAGGTGAGCGAGTTTCCTGTAGATATCAGCGGAACGTCGTACTGGTGAAAACCATCGGAACGTTATACTGATTAAGTAGAGACTACTGCTTATTGCATTTTCTACGTCATTAATTAGGATTATGATTTATGTAACAAATACCTATAATTATGAACGGGATTCATATCAAATCATGAAATAAGAGCAAATATTGATTTGTTGTAGTATATTTTTCCACATGACGAAATTCAGAATTTATATAATTTAAAGATTCTCTCATTGTAGTAGCCCATCCCCATGTTAAACTTTGAACTACCATTCGTAACACGGATCTCCCACCTGGTGGGTGCCCACCCAAGCGAAGTGTAGAAAGGTTATGCTCATTAAAATGTTAATGAACCATAATTAATATAATTAAAAAAAGCAGTTTCAATTTCAACATTACGAAACCATAATCACAGTAATAATCTCTTGCGGAAATTGTCAACAAATTTCGCGGTGGATGTGAATCTATTACCAGATGCCTACCCTGTAGGGAATCTGACTATTGCTATTTTAATGAATTAGTATGAAATATAAATACCATGAAACTGCACTCGTCTGCACGCGAATATGTTTTTCTATATAATGTACCTGAAATTACAGCATTACATATGGTTACAATGCTACCACAAATGAAACTAAAGAAAGAAAAGTCTTTTTTCATCCACATAGTGGTGTAATGATGCTTATCTCATATTATTCATTATCTCTTATATATTCATCAAAATTCTACAAATTAAAAAAGTTTGGAAATCAGTTTTGAAGACTTCTTTTGCGTAATAATAAGCAAAATCTTGGCATTACATTCCTGTAGTGGAATTTGGCCTTTCTGTTTCAACAGACTTCGCAGCCGTACAGAATCATTGCATGGCTAGTACTACTATCCTACTGACACTATGAATCCTTCCAGGTCGGGACACGAGACTAATACTACTACATTTGAATGCAAGTTAGTGAAAATCGATTCAATCATATTTGAGAAAATAAAGTGAGTCTCATTTTAAAGATTTTGACCACTAATTCCGGAATTTCCGGAACCGAAAACTGGATTCCGGTATAGTGAAATCCGGATCATTTCACTTTGTAATGTAAGATCTGAATCAAAATCGGAATATTTCTATGGTATTTGGCTAGAAACTATTTCAATTTGTAGGTTATGTTAGTTTCTTACCACATAAACCGACTTCGGCTATATCAGTTCCGGAAGTACCGGAAATAGTGGTCAAAAACGTAATTCCCATGATTATCTCAAAGACGGTTAAAGCGAGAATCAAGTGAAAAGTCTTGTGGTCTTATAAGCTGCCATAGAATTCCATTGTCCGGATCCGAAAAGAGTCACAAGACAGAGTGAAGTATGTTTAAAATTTGAAATCGTCACTTGGAGCACCGATGTAAAATAACGGAAAAATTTCTTTGGAAGTTAACTTATAACTGTTTACAAATTGAATACGTTATGTTAGGTGGATGAAAACATATTCTCACTCATATGGTTTTCGGTGTGCCATTTGTATCAAATACATTCTTTAAATCATGGTATTATTACTTGAAATATCGGTAATACACCTTTACTATTCCAATATAGCAACAAATGAAATTATTGAAATTTGCACTTTTTTTTCACATTTTACTGAACAAACTTCTCAACTTTTATTGCAATTTCTGAAAGTATATTGAGGATAGATTTCATTCCTCAAGCTAACTCAAAATTGGCGAAAATCGATATGGGACTGATATGCGAGTATGGGCAGTGCATTGTAATGCCGTTTTTCATTGAAAAATACTGGTGGCGTGGATTCCTCTGGACTTTCGAACAGAAGTGCAATTTTTTGACGATGTTTCATTGCCATTTCACGTCACCAGTGTTTTTCAATGGAAACCGGCATAACATATTGAGGACAATTAGAGCAACACCCGGATCTCGGATGACGACAGTGAGAGGGATTCCCATCAACAATTCCGTGTGGAGGATTCTTATTTGCGGATTGTTTTTACGGGCCCCAATACATGAGAACAAACCCTCCGAGTATTCCTCACACAAAAACGCGACTCTCGCATGAATTGCACCTTAAGACCAATCCGCACTCGGCTGTTTTTTTTTTCTCTTCGGCTTTGACTCAGCGTATGACGGATCCGGCAAAATTTGTAGATCGGTCGTCACGATACACAAATTTGGATTATTAAATATTTTTGTGTATTAAGAAAAATAAGGAACACTTTTAAATCCTAGAATTTCCGGGCGCCCTGAAATCGTCCCAATTCCAATGACCCATTTCATATACAGAGTAAATTGTGTTCCGATGTCTCCGATCCCCGTGTTCCGATGTCTTCAGCCCCGTCTCAATGCAATGTTTGCGTCAAATGGATTAAAACATTACAGAAAGACTATCGTCCCCTAGCAAATGGTAAGCAATCGACGCGTATTGAGTTTAGTTTTCTGCAGTTTGGTATATACAATTAACATTTTTCGATCTTACCAATACTCCAGTTTGGGACCATTCATAAACCATTCATTCATTGAACACACTTTACCCTATAACTTTCATTTGAAGTTTGTCAGAATCGGTTCAGTCATCTCCGAGAAAACCTAGTGAGATTATTTAACACAAACACACACACACACACACACACACACACACACACACACACACACACACACACACACACACACACACACACACACACACACAATTTTGTACACTAGTAATAGACACAGATACTAGTATTTAGATGTGCTACTTGCAACCAGAGATGCCAGGTCTGCAGATTTGTCTGTAAATCTGCAGATTTTGGGTATAGTGCTGCAGACATATTTTGTTGTGCAGACTTTTACAGACTTTTGAAATTCTCGCAGACTTTTGCAGATTTTTGAAATTCTCGCAGATTTTCGTCTATATGTACAGACTTTTGAAATTTCCGTGACCTTTTTTTTTGCTCGCCAAGACCGTTTTGCGTGTCATACCAGACACATGTCTGCAGATATTTGAAATTTTTACCTGGCATCTCTGCTTGCAACCTTCATCAGTGTATCAGTTCACATTAGAAGTCTTCAAATACACTCCAGCAAACAGGACGACAAGCCAAAATACTTGATATGTTCAAAGGATATTCAATTGTATTTGCAATATTGAATGAGTTTTTACATACAAATCAAATGGTATCCTCTCATTCTGCTACTAACGCAAAAGACGATAGTACCCAGTCGACGCCGCTCATCATCGACACGCGGGAAGGCATAAGTTAGGAACTTGCGAGCACTTAGTTATCCGACCTTTTGACAACCAATGCTTTGAGACACGAAATGTACTGTTCGTAAAGTATAAAATTATACTGAGAGCTAAGCTCAGTCAACATAGTTGGATCGATTTATTTATTGAAATCTTTATATTTATTTATTGAAATCGGTTCAAGTTTATCGTGGATTTTTCCAAAGTGTGAAAGATATCGTTTGCTTACAGTGCAAATCAAAACTTAAAAAAAATATTCAAAACGAGAAATACTTACGTTGCTGACTTTTAACAATTCCGATAAGTTTGTTAATTTTTATTTATACACATTAAAAAGTCATTAGTCGTGATTGAATACGAAACTACGCTTCGACTGCGACAAGTGGCTAAAGTCGAATTGCTAAGAGCTGATGAGTGTGAGGTGAAACTTGAAGAATAATTCCACTAAGCTTCAGAACGAAGCTACCGAATACCCAATTCCACCGCAATCGACAGCAATTTATGTACTTACAGCGTGTAAGTCAAAGAATCAAACGGATATATAAAAGAAAAACTACTGCACATGTTTCGATCGAACTACTTCATATAATGGTGTATGTGATGACGATATCACAGTGTGATGGTGCATAACCTGCAAACGACATCCTTTTACTGGTGGGCAAGCGAAACTTCATGTCACCAAGACGACGGGAACATTGGTAGCGCCTGATGGAGGGGTGTGTTCTGCAAGTGCTTTCCCTTCATCCGATTTTCCAGCTCGAGGTGGGTCGCTTTTTCTCTCTTTCCCTCTCGCTAGGTACATATTCAAGATCGTTAGGTGCTCCTAGTAGCCAGGCAATGTGATAACAAGCGCAAATGGTCTTTGCTCGTGCACCGCAAAATGTCCTTGTTTGCTGTGTATTGGTGTTTTATGTACGATCATCATAGTAAGTTAACGAGGCAGTCACGTGCCTTACTGGAAGGAGAGGGTGGTAAATTGCTTCATGTATGCATCGTCAGGAATTTGCGTTGTGATGCGCACAACCCACATTAAAATCTCAGGGCTTCATAAATCTTTTAAACGTCCTTCGGAAAGCATCGATTAGAACGGTTATCGGTTTTGGAGCGTCGCTCAGTTCGTTAACGTCATTCGGTCTGGTAGCATTCACAGTCAACCCGTTCGATCGGAAAGGATACAGACAGAGCTTAGTGCTAGTGAATCACACATGAAAGTAACCGGTTGTGACCCAGTAATCACCCCGAGAAACAGTTTGAACGCGAAATGTCTCTGCATCCGGTTACCTACAAGGAACCACACAACTCGCCGATGTCAATCACCGGTAGTACGCCCAGCGGTGGCACCATTGCTTCTAAGACACCGTTTTCGATTGAGGATATTCTGTTTCAGAACGGAGCTGCTAATAATAACAACAGTAGTAACACCAACTTCAACGTAAAACCTGTAGGAGATTCTAAAATTCATGGATCATCGCCCGGTGCACAAGTGATTGATAGTGGAGGTAGTAATAGTAGCAATACTTCTGTAGACTCCTGCCCTGGAACTAGGAAAGTTCCGCAGTTTAGTAATAGTAGCAGGATCGTGAATGGTTACAATAATAGTGTAGGTGATAACGGCGTAATTAATAGTACTAGTAATAACAATGGTGGCAATAGGAAGAATGTGAATTGTGTGATTGGCAGCAGTGAAGAGGATTATCGGAAATCTTTGCAGGCGGAGAGGTTAGTGATTTTGAGCACCTGATTTTTAGTGATGTCTCTTAGGAAGTAGAGCAATTCCAGAAATAATTATCAAATCATCAGAATTCACATCCTCCGATTCGGATGAAACTTTGCACATGTTTTCAGTATGATAAAACAATTATTTTGCCCAAATGCAGAAATCGGGCACTATTAAAAAAGAACACACTGTAAAAAAAAGTTGAATACTTTTTTCCAGATTTAGAAAACCAACCGAAAAACTAATATTTGTAAAAACTGCTTTTCAAAACAATTTCGTTTTGAACCTTCACTTAAACCTCACATGATGGTGCCAATTTGGTTAGTTACAGCTAAAACAATCTTCAAGTTCAGATTTGAGAAACTTCATGTTTGTGATAACAAAACATAGTCATTTAGACACCAGAATATCAACAGATTAAAAGAAATAAATTTGCCCATGACGACCATTCTTCTAGAAGCAGCCGTTCTCGAGATATTCAAATATGAAAATCCAAGAACTCAATTTTTTGACGATTTGCGACGTTTAAACAAGTTATACGTAATTCTAAACATATTAAAACAGTTATTGTAAATGAAATATACAATTTTATTTGCCATCAGTTAACAAAAAGGAATATTCCTGAATGAGTTTCGACGTCTCTGCCGAGCCCACTCATATAATTGTTCAGCAGTTATGATTGAACTTTTGGGCACTACCGCTTTAGGAAATTAGTGGTGATCCCAAATATATATATATATATATATATATATATATATATATATATATATATATATATATATATATATATATATATATATATATATATATATATATATATATATATATATGTATATATATATATATATATCGGTAGCGGTAAAAAACAACGTGTTGTGTCGGTTACGTCACATATATCATCATATCTCCGGAACCCGAAGTCGCAGTTATTTGATCTTCGAACTGAATCAATGGTCTAACAATAACTTTCAAACGAATGGGCCTAGGTTTGTTAAAATCGGTTCAGCCATCTCATAGAAACTTGCGCGGTTAAAAAACAACACGTTTTGTTGGTTACGTCATTTATACCATCATGTCTCCGGAACCAAAAGTCACAGCCATTTGATCTTCGAACTTGATCAATGGCCCGACAGTAGCTTTCAAACGAGCCTAAGTTTGTTAAAATCGGTTCAGCCATCTCTGAGAAAATTGAGCATTAAAAATCGCTTCGAAAAGTGCACACACATACACACACATACATACACACACAGACATTTTCCGATCTCGTCGAGCTGAGTCGATTGGTATATAATACTATGGGTTGTCGAGGCTCCGTTCGATTGTCGGTTTTTCCAGCAATCTAGTGGTAGGGTCTAAATGATGAAAAATATCATCATTTTTGAGAATTTTTTTCAAAGTTATCGTGCAACAAAATAAATTCAAATTTTTTGCATGGTTATTATTTATTATTATTATTTATTTATTTCGATTTTAACCTATTTTAGGTCACTCGCCGTTTTTTGCATGATGAAAAGCATCATTCGAACAACATTTTGTAATTTTTTCGTGGAAAAATATTGAGAAATAAGTCGGTGAAGAGGTATTTTTGAGAACGCTTCTTAAAAATCATGATTTGCGGTGTCTACTGTATCTCAGCGCAGACTGATAAGAAGTCAGTAGATGTTTTTCTAGACCCCAACGTTTCTGTTTGATTTTTTTATATTTTTTTTATTTTTGGTGGTTTTTTTTTTTTTTTTTTTTTTCATAAATACGTTTATTTCATAGGCAATATACATAAGTTTTTCTTCGCCGTGGCATCCACAATACATAGTAGTTTAAACCTAATACATTTCGAATATCATATTAGTATGTTGGTACTCATTAGTTAATCTAAACACTGTTTTTATCAAGCGAGTTGCTATTTTAAATTACATTAAATAAAATACATTTATTTTGTACATGATCTTATAACTATTTCAGGATTGTTTGTATCAGTTCACCACTTATATTCAATATCCTATAGTTGGCTATTGGTTGAACTCATGGAAGAGAAAACAGTTTAACATAAAATAAAATTTAAATTGGAACTCCAATGGATTTAATGAAATGATAAAGAAGTTTCATGTATGGAAGGTCACGACAAGCAAGAATGTCGCGAACTGGGACATTGGATAGTCTACCTTGGGTACGCAAGGAATTTATTAGTTGAGATCTGACATCACGAAACTCCACGCATGTCCAAACAACATGGTCAATATCGCGGTAACCTTCGCCGCAAGCACAATGATTAGTCTCGGAAAGTCCAATTCGAAGGAGATGTGCATCTAACGTGTAGTGATTGGACATGAGTCTGGACATCACACGAATGAAATCTCTACTCACATCCAGTCCCCTGAACCATGCCTTTGTCGATATTTTAGGAATAATTGAGTGCATCCACCGACCCAGATCATCTTTATCCCAAGAAGCTTGCCAGCTGGCAAGTGTTCTTTGCCGAGACGCGCTATAGAATTCGTTGAAAGCAATCGGTCTCTCATAAATTTCACCCTCAATAGCACCACGTTTGGCTAAAATATCGGCTCTTTCATTGCCTGGAATGGAGCAATGAGCCGGAACCCAAACTATTGTGATTAGATAATTATTATTCAATATGTCGTTCAGACACTGTTTTATTTTACCCAAGAAAAACGGTTCATTTTTGCCAGCAGCGTTTGAGCGAATGGCTTCAATTGCACTCAGACTATCTGTGAAGAGGAAATAATGGTTTGGAGATAATGTGACGATTACATTCAAGCTATAATGAACTGCTGCTAACTCTGCTATATAAACAGATGCAGGTTCTTGAAGCTTGAATGAGGCCGAAACATTATTGTTGAACATACCAAACCCTGTCGCTTCTTCCATTCGCGATCCGTCCGTGTAAAACATTTTCTCAGAGTTAATATGCCTGAACTTACTTGAAAATATTTTTGGGATTTCCATAGAGCGTAGGTGGTCCGGGATTCCACGCACTTCGCGCTGCATGGATGTGTCGAAAAATAAAGTTGAGTCAGGTACATTTAGGAGGCTGACACGGATAGGAATATATCTTGAAGGGTTGATTTCCTGTGACATATGGTTAAAATATACTGTCATGAATTTTGTTTGAGATCGAAGCTCGACTAGTCGTTCGAAATTATTAATTACCATGGGATTCAGCACATCACATCTTATTAGCAGGCGTGATGAAAGCTCCCAAAATCGATCTTTTAATGGAAGAACTCCCGCCAGAACTTCAAGACTCATTGTATGTGTCGAATGCATGCAGCCTAAAGCAATTCGCAAACAACGGTACTGAATTCGCTCAAGTTTGATAATATGAGAATTTGCAGCGGAACGAAAACAAACGCATCCATATTCCATCACTGAAAGTATCGTTGTCTGATACAATTTTATTAGATCTTCCGGATGAGCACCCCACCAAGACCCTGTTATTGTTCGAAGAAAATTTACTCTTTGTTGGCATTTCGTTATCAGATACCTAATGTGTCCTCCCCACGTGCATTTGGAATCAAACCACACCCCGAGGTATTTGAAAGTCAAAACCTGTTCGATTATTCTTCCCATCATATGAAGCTGAAGTTGCGCGGGATCATGCTTTTTTGAAAAGACGACCAGCTCTGTTTTCTCCGCAGAGAATTCGATACCAAGATGAACAGCCCAAACGGACAATTTATCTAAGGTATCTTGCAATGGTTTTTGCAGATCAATAGCTTTGGATCCAGTAACTGAAACCACGCCATCATCTGCCAATTGTCTTAGTGTACATGGGGTTACTAGACAGCTGTCAATGTCATTCACGTAAAAATTATAGAGGAGCGGACTGAGGCATGAGCCTTGCGGGAGACCCATGTAGCTAATTCTGGTTGTTGCCAAATCGCCATGTGAAAAATGCATGCGTTTCTCTGACAAAAGGTTGTGCAAATAATTATTTATAACCGCTGGGAGTCCATGTTGGTGGAGCTTGTCTGAAAGAACATCAATGGAAACTGAATCAAATGCTCCTTTAATGTCTAAAAATACAGATGCCATTTGTTGCTTTTGAGCGAAGGCAATTTGGATGTCAGACGAAAGTAATGCAAGGCAATCATTCGTCCCTTTATTTCTACGGAAGCCAAACTGAGTATCTGACAACAAACCGTTCGTCTCGACCCAAGTGTCGAGACGTCGTAGAATAATTTTTTCGAACAATTTTCTGATGCAGGACAACATCGCAATGGGTCTATATGAGTTGTGATTGGAAGCTGGTTTCCCCGGCTTTTGAATGGCGATAACTTTCACTTGTCTCCAGTCAGGTGGAACAATATTTTGCTCAAGAAACTTGTTGAACAATTCCAACAAACGTCTTTTTGCGAGGTCGGGCAGATTCTTCACCAAGTTGAATTTAATTCTGTCCAATCCAGGAGCGTTATTGTTACAAGACATGAGTGCTATGGAAAATTCCATCATTGAAAAGGGGCTATCAATGGAATCATCATTTGAAGAAGACTCCCTAACAATGCTATGCGTAGGAACGGAATCTGGACAAACTTTCCTCGCAAAATCAAATATCCATCGATTCGAGTACTCCTCACTCTCATTTCCTACGTTACGATTCCTCATTCGTCTGGCCGTATTCCAAAGAGTGCTCATTGAGGTTTCTCTTGACAAACCTTCCACAAAATGTCTCCAATAGCTGCATTTCTTAACCCGAAGTATGTTCTTGTACTTGGTTTCTAAAACCAAGAATTTTTCAAAATTCTGAGGAGTTCCTCCTCCTCGTTTTAAAAACGTCTTGAAAGCATTTTGTTTCGCGTGTTTAGCATCTGAGCACTCTTTGTCCCACCAAGGATTTGGAGGTCTTCTGTTAGACGATGGACCAAGAAATCGTTTGGTTTGGGCTTGTTCTGCGGCCTCCAGAATCGAACAAACGAGGAAGTCATATTCTTCAAGTGGGGGAAGCTCTTCCATTGAAGTTAAGACACTTGAAATATTACTTTGGTATTTAATCCAGTCAATATTTTTTGTCAAATCATATGGAATATTAACTGAATTAGCAATGCCTTTGTTACTGCTAATTGAGATGATGATTGGTAAATGATCGCTACCATGTAAATCAGGAAATACTTTCCAGGTGCAATCTAGTCGAATTGAAGTCGAACAAAGAGATAAATCTAATGCACTTGGACGTGCAGGAGGTCTTGGGATCCGTGTCATGCTACCCATATTTAGTACCGTCATGCTAAAATTGTCGCAAATATTATATATTAGAGATGATCTGCTATCATTGTAAACGGAACCCCACATCATTCCGTGCGAATTGAAATCTCCTAAAATCAAACGTGGAGCAGGAAGGGCTTCGACAATTTCATTAAGCTGTCGTTGTCCAACTTGAGCTCTTGGAGGAATATATACCGAAGCAATGCAAATGTCCTTTCCTTTAATGTTTATTTGACAAGCAACAACTTCTATACTAGAAGTCGAAGGAATGTTTAATCTATAAAAGGAATAACATTTCTTAATTCCTAAAAGCACTCCACCATACGGGGAGTCTCTGTCGAGACGTATAATGTTAAAGTCATTAAAATTTAAGGCTATGTTTGATGTAAGCCATGTTTCGCACAAAGCAAATACATCACATTTTTGACTATGCAACAAAACTTTAAATGAATCAAGTTTTGGCATGATGCTTCGACAATTCCACTGCAGGACAGTGATTGAATCATTTGCGGCGGATGATAAATTATCCATCAAATGATACAAAACCTGAAAGAGCTGGCCATTGAGCTGATAACTGTTTCAAAAAAGTTCTAGCTATTGGAAGGAATGCTGTTATGATGGTCTTTAGAGGTTCAGAAATATTGAATGCAGCGAAAATCCATTCTACAATTTCCGAAAATTTCAGTAATCCTGTTGGTGAATGTGAAATGGAGCCCACTGGATTATTGTCTTTTCTTGAGCTAGTTCCTGGATTGGTTTGTGAATTTGACAAACCAGGAGGCACAGTTTTTGGTTTTAAATTTGGCTTTTTAGCTTTAACACGGGGATCTTTTTTTGAAGGTATAATTTTAGGTGTCTTTTTTGGTATTTTGTGGTTTGTTAATCTCCTCTTAACAGACCCTTGAGGAGTGACAAACGAGGTATCTTCACTATTTCCGTCAGAGTCAGATTCCTCTGGCTCCGCAAGATTTGAAAAACCGTTTTCGGTTTCCAAAGGGGAGACATGTATGACCGTTTTGAGCATTTCTGCATATGTGCGCTTAGACCGTGCTTTTAAAGAAAGCTTCATTTTGTCTTTACGCAGCTTAAATGCAGCGCACACTGAAAGATCATCATGAGGGCTTTCCCCACAATAAACACATTTTTCAACATCTTTATCGCAAAGATTATCCTTATGAGGCCCTTGACATTTGATACATTTGGACTTATTACTACAGTAAGTAGCTGTATGTCCGAATTTTTTACAGTTCGTGCAATTCATAACATGCGGTACGAAAAGCCGAACAGGAAGACGAATTTTATCGATATAGACATGGCTAGGCAATGCAGATCCGGCAAATGTTACGCGAAACGAATCTGAGGGACGATAAGACTTTTTTCCATCGACAATAGATGCTGAGTACAATTGTTTGCACTCGAGTATCTTAACTCCCTCAAGCATGGAGTTTTTAAAACGGCCAACTCCATTTTTAAGTAAATCATCTGCTGTCAGACTTGCTTCAGTCACAACACCGTCAATTTCTACCTCCTTCGATGGAATGTAAACTCGATATTCAATAGCAAATAATTTACAGGTTACAATATCGTTTGCCTGTTTCAAGTCGTTAACTACAACTCGAATTTTATCTCTATTAACCTTACAGATTTCTTTAACTTCAGAGAAATGTGATGTCAAATCCTTTGTAATTTGCATCAAGTTTAAAATCTTTTCTTTTTTTCGAAGATAGACTATCCATGGCCCAGTGGTACCCTGTGGATAATGTTTAGCCCTCGGAGTATTTAAACTTTTACTAGTATCCGGAATCGGATTCGGATGATCTTCCATGAGATCATCCATTACATTAAATTTTTTTTGTAAATTAATAATACCAAAATAAAAACTTATGTTTAGTAAAATTTCAGATATAAGAAATAAAAAATAAATTAAATTAAATCTACCTTGTAGCTGATGTCTCTGTTCCTTTATCGTGAAGAACGACGTGAAGCTCTTCCAACGATTTCCAATTGGCAGTCTTTTGCTGTTTCCAATTGGCAGTCTTCTGTCGTTTACTGCTATTTCAGTTGCTCTGCCGTCGTTGTGAACACCACTGCACTTGCTGTACCTGACCCCAGGTACAGTGCTTTTGCTCTTGGTGGCGATCAAATGCGATGCTTGCAGTGTAGCACCTCGCGATATATGCCGTCTCTTTTGATCCTACGCAGCGTACAAATTCTGGTACCTGGTAGATCAGCACTGGGTTGCTTTAGCACCTCTGTGCCTTTGCACCCCTTCGTCTTCGCACCTTTATGCGATGGCACCTCTGTGACTCGTCACTTCTATGCTCTCGCACCTCTGTGTCTCTACACCTCTGTGCGTATGAACGGGATGGCCTTCGTTGCTAGCTTTCCAGTCGGGAAACGCCCCGAATATTGCGTTTGCTATGGGCAGTTTAACTACCTGAAGCTTAGAATTGTCTCGGTAGCAGCCGTTAACTCACGAGCCAGTACAATCGAAACACAACCTCTTCGCTTGAATGGTTTTTACTGAATGATATTTTTGGTGGTTGTTCAAAGTGAAAACTACGATTTTTCACGAAAAAATTCGCCATTTTGTAGCTGTAAAATATCCCCAAAGTAACAAACAAGGAAAAGGAAAACGTTGAGGTCTGGTTTTTTATATGTAGAAAGAGTGTGCAAAAAATTGGTTCAGTTGTTTTTGAATGACGATGGACACGGATTTTTATAACCTGGTTTCGAGAAAAACGCTTCAAAAGTTTTTTATCTGTGAAACCAATGGAAACAATTTATTACTCAAGGGACCTGTGTGCCGAGCTTTTACTTCTTCGCAGTATGAGATAAGCAAAGATAAAGGCCCATAACTTGCGAGTTTTTCTCCTATAGGCTTGAAAATTTCACAGAATATTCTTGAAATGTTTTACTATGAGAAAATACAAAGAGAATAATAAATGATTTTTCAAAAGTGTTAGACCCTACCCGCAGGCCCGTACCCAAGATTTCGTTTCGGGAGGGGCCCAAAGATGAAAAAATAATGTTACTGAAGATTGCTGATGTACCTAATTCTCGGTGTCCCTTTTATGGGTGTTTTCAATAGACACTTTAAACTTTTCCACCGGAACTGTTATTGCATTACATTTCTTTACGTTTACTATCTTGTTATTTCTGTAACAAATGTCTGAGACCTTCTAAATAACTATATATTTGTTTTTGATTTCGGGAGGGGCCAGGGCCCCTCGGGCCACCCCTCTAGGTACGTGACTGCCTACCCGCCCCTTAAGATTTATAGTATTGAAATGAACCATTCGGTTTAAAAAAATTGAGTTTGTATTCTAGGAAATAGGGTGGCAGTTTAGGAATGTTTTTCAGTAAAAGAAACTATCAAAATGCTGTCCTTTCTGGTATTCAGAAGGACCAAATTATAGAATTCTCAACGATATTAAGCACTGTGCGGAACATTTTTCTCGAACGCGATGCAGCAAAATGATAGTTCGTTTGGTGTAAATTTCGCATAGCAAAAAGTGCACAAAGCTAATCAAATTATTCAAGATTTGCACTAAACTGCTGACTTTTACTTTCAATTAGCAAAAAAGCAATCTCAACAGTTCTTTAGATAACATTTAGAGACATTAGAACGGCGGTTTTTTTATAATGTTACCCATCGTTGTCCACTTTTCGTTTTCTTTTTCTCCAATGCAAAACGACCACCAGCAAGATGATGAAATAACTTTTGTTTGAAGTGAAACTCACACTGCGAATGTCCGACATCAGAGAAGAAATAGTGCGTTTAGGCTTAGGGAACGGAACGTCATATTCGTCAATGACTGAAGCACCAGTTGAATAATGCCGGGTGTAGCTCCACTGTCTTGGCGTAGATGGCAGCCTGCGCACCCAATGTGACTCCGTTCATGCATTATCATAGACTGAAGCTAGCAAACGTGCAACAGGGTCTATTTATAGATTCGGTAAATTTCAATGTTTTGTGTTTGGACCTATTTTTTCACTATTTAAAAATGTTTTCGTAATAAACGTAGTATTAACAACAATCTTACAGTTTTTAAGAAATCATATCTAGAGTAATTTCGTTACACTTTCGTGTCGTGAAATTTTGAAAATGCACCCAGGTAAGCATAGTGAAAAAAGACGTAGTCCTACGTCAAACTGTAATTGAATCCGAAGCCAAGATGGCTCGCTGGAAACAGCCCCCAGACGCCGTCGAAAGCTACAGGACTATCTCGATTACCAAGTCTACTAAAAGCTAAGTTTCTTTGACTTAATTAGGTCCAAACAACCGGTAGCGAGGTCGGACAGCACACGAACAAAAACGATGCGGTGATGCCGCATTAGACATTTATTCATTTGCGCTCAGTTAACGAAAAACTTCTAGGCATCAAAATCTGAATGATCTGTAAAAAATATCCACTATATAGTCATCTGTCAACGAACTACTGGATTTCAGCAAATCCTGTGAAAATATTATCGTAGAACACTCGTTTTCATTTTACTTACATGGCTTGAAAGTTTGAAATGTCTTTATTTTTCCCGATTTTTAGTGAATCAATTGAAAATAATGAAGTATTTCTGCAAAGATTACTGAACGTTTCGGTAAGAAGCTTAGCTGTCCAATAGACCAATTTTCGGTAGCGAAGAAGTAGAAATTTAAGCAAGTAATGAAAATACGCGGCAGCTCAATTTAAAATTGATTTTTCAAATTTCCTA
The DNA here is from genome assembly GCF_030247185.1 of Malaya genurostris. Taxonomy (NCBI): domain Eukaryota; kingdom Metazoa; phylum Arthropoda; class Insecta; order Diptera; family Culicidae; genus Malaya; species Malaya genurostris. Next base: position 324,323,510 of record NC_080571.1, on the reverse strand, counting down.
AATGTTGATCATATTTTCTTTGTTCTCTCTCTACGTGGTTCTAATATCAGCACTCCCATAAACTGCAAAGTTATTACAAAATTTCTTTGAATCGAAACGCTGACAATGTTCGCAACAAATACATGAGTACTATTTGTTAGTATCATTCATTACTGGGCAGTGTGTCTAAAGCACTTTTGCATTTTTTAGACGAAAAAGAGTTGATTTAATTTCAATTTATTTATTTTCCGATAAAGCACTAATATGCAATTTTAGATCAACAGCAAACGAAATTGAAATTTTATTTAAAGAAAATGAGTGAACCAAACGAACAAAAGCTACCGCCAGTACGAAAGAATACAATTATTGTTGACTTCAGACAGTGCAAAATTCGACCTTCGATACGAAAACTTGAAGGTTTGCTTAAGGAGCAAATGCATTTGACATTAAACTTGTGCATTTAAATCAATGCAATAAGACCTATAATGTTGTTTATATTCAGTTCTATAAAGAGTGTGATGCAATTCAATTCGCTAAAGACAATAATAATGTGCACTATGTGGAGCATGAAAATATCAAGTACAACATTCCGGTATATATGGAAGATGCGTCCCCGATCCAACTATAGCGCAACTATCTCCCAATACGGAGAGATTCTCTTTATCGAAAAAGAAAAGTGGAAGAATTTTTCCCCGGTATTCTAAATGGCGTACGTTTGTTACGCATGCGCTTGAGGAGGCCTATACCTTGTTATGTGACATTCGGTCAGGATACAAGAATACCGTGCAAATCACTTGTTACCTATGACAATCAGATGGCCACATGTCAATATTGCCAAAAAGCTGTTCACTACGGTAAGCCATGTGATAAACCGGACAAGGAGACAACTATACCAAAGGACAACGGTGCTTCCTTCACATCAACCCCAAGAAACCCCAAGACACCTGTGACAGTCACCAACAACAGGGAAGAATCCCCTTCAATGAAACCATCCAACGTAACCCCAATAGAACAAAGTACACCAGCTGCAGTTAACAGCTTACCATCCAACCAACCAGCAACTGCAAACAATGTACAACAATGCGCATTTACAGCAACTAGCAGCGAAATCAACAATAATACCACCTATGCGGCAATGAATGACGAGACGAACCGCGAACAAACTGCCCCTCAATCCTCACAGGAGGAAAATGGAAGCTCCTCTCCCCCTAGAAAAAGGGTGACAACGAGATCCAATACAAAAAAAAAATTTATCTAAAAACTCAGCTAAATCGTCCACGTAAAGCTTGTACGCAAATAGGCCTGAATAAAATATCTTTTAAATAAAAAATCTCCTGAGGCTCTTCAATATTTACATCAACATGTTCCATTATGAGTAATAATATCTTAGTAATGACTCTATGTTTTTACATATAATTAACACCGTAGCAGTTTCTATTTAAAAAATAACAGTTACATAAGGATTCATGATAAGGTAATCCATATTTTTTTTATCCTCGCATAAAATTAGGGAGCAAAACTCCCCGTTTACAGGAAAACCTTACCTTGAATGTTTCGAAAAGACTATTCTCAAATTGTTCGAAATCATTTTTGACCACAACATGATGATTTTTATAGTAAAAATATGTGTATCCTTCCTAAAGTAAAGTCTTTTCATGTCTTCAAATTTACTAGAAGTTTCAAATTAAATTAAATTCAAAATCAGAATTTCGTTGCAGTCTCCTGGAGCTTTTCACAAGTTTTTTGGGTAATTCGAGCATTATCGGCGTTCGTTTGTAGTTTTCTCCCAAAATTCGACAAAACTTTCAAAAGATAGTCTCTGAAAAATAGTTTTCGTGATTCTTAGAAAACCAAAGGTTGATCGAAGTTCATTTGAAATACTCTGAAGCTTTGAAGTCTTCGGAAATTCTTCGAAGCTTTCTCAAATGGTCCGCAGCGTACGATCATTTCTTAAGGTGACTTTATTACTGAATGTTTGGATCGTATTTCTGATACATATTCTCAAATTTCCTTCATTTGATTCTCCAGACAGCATACTCGTTCGAAATATTCAACAACACGACTTGTCAACATCTGATATGTAAAATTTACCAGCAGATCTGAAAAAAGTAATTTTCATTGATTCAAAATATACGAAAATGACAAGAAATAAATATCACTCTCAGCTGCATTTGCAAATTATGAGAACAAGATCCATGTCCAGTCAATGACATAAGCGGAAAAGTATTTTTTTAATATTAAATATTTTATTTATTATCCGTTTTTTGTCAAAATGTATATAGTTACAGTGGCTACAACATTTTAGTGATACAGTTTATAACTTTACATCTATGGTATTATCTGCTTAGTCTATGTTTTAATTTTATTTCTTATTGTTTCAGTCCTACATTGTTAGTGAATTTTATTTCATGTTTGGATTTATATCCTTGAAATTGTACTTCGATTTGTCATAGTTTAGTCACTCTTTATAGCCAAACGCCACAGATTTTCATTATATCGATGAAAGAAAGAGAACTGAAATTCTTCTGATTCTCCCTGCAGACGTTTGTTTGATTTCGTCTTGTCATAGCAGAACGGGTGACGGTAACATTGATACTCTTTTTTTGAATGAGAGACGAAAATGCTTCGTCTCTCTTCGTTTGTTTTGTATGCGAATGAGACAGTAAAAAACGAATGTGAGGCTTTTGGATTGGACTCTTTCATTGAGAATGCGTGACAATTTGAAGCTCTGTTCACCAGACAATGAGCGAATTTTTCTTTTTTATCTGGCTAAACGTTAGTTAGAAATTTCTTAAGATTTTGTTTCTTTCTGCTTGTGTATGATTACTTACGTTAGCTTCACCCTTTTATATAAATGTGTAGCGACGCTAATACTCTCTTCTCCCGCAGTCAGTATTAGTGTTGAATAAAATTCAACATAACTCAAAGTAAGGTTTCACGATTATTGCTAGATATGGAACAGATTTTTGTCGAGGGCCACCGTATCTACGTGTACAGATGATTAAAGAAGTTGGTGTGTACTAGGAGAGAATTTTTTGTTGGGAAAGTGATGCGTATTAGGAAATTCGAAGTATAATTATAAGAAGAAACAATGGAGTGGCGCACCTTAGGTAGAACAAAAATTTCAGACGAACGGCAGTTTGCGATTTGATTAATAATTTGTAAAGCTCGAAACCTACATTCAATGAGCCAAATCAGACAACTGTAAGGCAGAAGCTGCCAAAAAAAAAGTCCTTCAAATACAGACAATGTGACACAAACTCGGCAGAAAGCTTAGGTTTGGCAAGCAATTTGTACCGTACATAGCAAAAGGAAAAATGAATGCGGATATGTACGTCAATCAATGCTTGGAAAAAAACTAAAAAACTACATGGGCCAGTCCTATGGGATCAATCACGTACCCAGAGGACCCTCCCGAAATCAAAAACATATATTATTTAGAATGTAGAATTTAGAAATTATTTAGAATGTCTCAGACATGTGTTATAGATATAACAAGACAGCAAACGTAATGAAATGTAATACAATATCAGTTCCAGTGGAAAAGTTTAAAGTGTATGTTAAACACAGCCGTAAAAGGCACACCGAGAATTAGGTACATAAGCAATCTTTAAAAACATTATTTTTTAATCTTTGGGCCCCTCCCGAAATGAAATCCTGGGTACGGGCCTGTATGGGATTATTCGAACTGTCGACGAAGGATTTCAAAACTATTGTCAAAATCACTGCTAAAATTTGTTTTGATTATTTAGGCAGCAGTTTTATGTATCCCATTTAAACTTGTTTGTATCTAGTCGAATTATTATTGTCTTCTATATAGCGGTTTGAAATCAAAACTCAGAAAAATAGAACCGTATAAATAGTATCTAGGTGTTAAATGATGAAAAAATCATCACTTTTGAAATTTTTTCAGAATTATCGTGCCACAAAATAAATTCAAATGTTTTGCATGACATCATTCGAACAACATTTTGTAATTTTCTAGTGAAAAATATTGAGAACTAAGTCGGTGAAGAGATATTTTTGAGAACGCTTTTTAAAAATCATTATTGCGGTGTCCACTGTATCTCAGCGCAGACTAATCAGAAGTGAACAAATCATCAAAGCGGCATAGATAGAGTAGAAGTTTTTCTAGACCCCAACATTTCTGTTTGATTTTTGTTATTTTTTTGAATTTTTGGTGGTTGTTCAAAGTAAAAACTACGATTTTCACAACAAAATCCGCCATTTTGTAGCTGTAAAACCTCCCCAAAGTAACAAACAACGAAAAGGAAAACGATGGGTTCTGGTTTTTTAAATGTAAAAAGTGTGGGTAAAATTTGAAAAAAATTGGTTCAGTAGTTTTTGAATGACGATGGACATGGATTTTTCCTTTTATAATTTGTTATAATAAAACATTTCAAGAATGTTTTGTCAAGCTTTTAAGTCGATCGAAACGGAAATCTTGGGCCTGTGTGCCGAGCTCTTACTTCTACGCAGTATGAGATAAGGAAAGATAAAGGCCCATAACTTGCTGAGTTTTGTTCCGATAAGCTTGAAAATTCTTAGAATGTTTTACTATGAGAAAATACAAAGAAATTAATAAATGATTTTCCAAAAGTGTTAGACCCTACCCGCCCCTAAAAGCCGGGGAAAAAAAAACGATGTAAAAAATCTTCAGCTTAAGGTTCTACCTACAGTGACAGGAAAACAGCTATTGTTGTAAAATGCTAAAGCAGCTTCCTCCTCTAACAAACATCAGTTTGTTCAGAAAAACGTTCTAAACAAACTGATATTTCTTTTTTGAATTTCCCCTCGAAGACTGCCAAGAAAACTGCTTTTGCAATTTGCAACAATGGCCAATTTACAATTGTACGATTGTAAATTGCCCCTTAAAGGGCTGAGGACAGTACCGTAAAGTGGTAGGTTTTTTTTTGCTATTTTCCCGTTTCAAATTAAATTTTCTTGGAAACGGTGCAGAATATAGAAAAACCCACCTGACAGTGTCTTCGAAATTTAGTTGAGAATATTCTATGAAATTTTCAGAATGATTCATTGAGTTTAGCGGTCGTGTTGTATTTTTTCTGACAGAAGAACTGCTGAAAATTGGAACGCTCAGAAATTCATACCTCTACTTGTTCATCGAATATCTCGGCTTTGAAGGCCTGTATCATAAATCTACCGTGACAAAGTCTAGATTATTTAGTTTAGATGCGATTAGTACATAAAAACATATATGTTATCGCGATAAAAATAAAGTCTTGTATTTTTCTGTGAAACAAGTCAGTTTCAATGCATTTTTTTTGCTTTGGTTTCCTGATAGCATTCTGAAAAAGGAGAGAGAAAAAAAATTGGCTCGACAAGGCTGCCAAACACACAAACATTCAATCTTTGTGAAAGTTGAATATTTTTTCATTGTTCATTGGAATCCATGTAATGTCCAACCCATACGATAGATTAATGTGATAAAACTTCTCATCAAAATAATAAAATGTATGCTGGCAACCCGGTACAGTTTGTTCATATACGAGAGAGTACAAGAGAAATACGATGCGCAAAGGGAATTGAGCGAGCTGTTTACTAAGTTGGCCATGGTACAAAGCGAAAAACAGTGATAACAGTGATTCATCACCATTGAACGATTTTGGAGTCTTGTCAAAAGGTATCTTTGTTAACAATCAGGTGATACAGATGATATGAAGGAAAAGATCAAAGGATCTTTGATAAGGATGTCTAAAATCGTTGCTAACCAGTTTATGCAGAACGTTATACCACTGACAGACATGTGATTTCTGTACAATGATTTCTATACAACGCTGTACGCGTACAACGATGAGGTGACAAACATGTTTTGCGCCCAGAAAGAATATACAGTGAAACGAAACAACTCAAAACTTTGCTTAATTTTCCAGCTCCGATGATCCGATAATTTTTGCGATTTGAAGTGTATTCCTAGTAACTGATTTATGAAAGATATAATCAATGCCTCTCTGAATTAAAACTAATTTTGTGTGTGAGTGTTCTTCGGATGACAATTTCACTCATATCAAATTTTAAGGTTTTAAGGTACATTTATGACACGTTTGTTCTGAGATACATGATTTTTACCTTCATTATTTAAATGTAATTAGCATTAGTCAAAATTTGATGTCCACAATTTTGATGTTCTACCGTAAAATCAAATAAAAATAGAAAATGGAGGAAATATGAAAGACTTTTAGGAACACTAGCACTATTTTTTATGCAACGAAGCTGATTTATACCGAAAAGGTGATAAATCACCAAATTTTGTTTGTAAATCATACCGACTTTTGCAAAATTCGCAAAAATTTTAAGTTGTTCAGTAATAATTCCTTTTTTACCAGCATATTCACAATTAAAATAAGAGCGCAATAACTTTTAACATTGAGCTTCAAAATAGTAAATAAATCTAAGATATTCTTATTATGTAACCAATAAAAACGGCATAGCACACATATATTCCAAAAATATTCAGTTTATTCATTACGAAATTTTCAAAAAAAGAATTATGTTTATCATAAAGCTGATTTTAAAACTTTCTTGAATTTAAAATAATTCCGAAATAGATTTGACATAGGTTTGATTCTTATAATGTTTCGGCCTCATTCAAGCTTCAAGAACCTGCATCTGTTTATATAGCAGAGTTAGCAGCAGTTCATTATAGTTTGAGTGTAATCGTCACATTATCTCCAAACCATTATTTTCTTTTCACAGATAGTCTGAGCGCAATTGAAGCCATTTGCTCAAAAGCTGCTGGCGAAAATGAACCGTTTTTCTTGGGCAAAATAAAACAGTGCCTGAACGACATATTGAATAATAATTATCAAATCACAATAGTTTGGGTCCCGGCTCATTGCTCCATTCCAGGCAATGAAAGAGCCGATAGTTTTGCCAAACGTGGTGCTATTGAAGGTGAAATTTATGAGCGACCGATTGCTTTCAACGAATTCTATAGCGCGACTCGCCAAATAACACTTGCCAGCTGGGACGGTGGATGCACTCAATTATTCCGAAAATATCGACAAAGGCATGGTTCAGGAGACTGGATGTTAGTAGGTATTTCATTCGTATGATGTCCAGACTCATGCCCAATCACTACACGTTAGACGCACATCTCCTTCGAATTGGGCTCTCCGAGACTAATCATTGTGCTTGCGGAGAAGGTTATCGGGATATTGATCATGTCGTTTGGACATGCGTGGAGTATCGTGATGTCAGATCTCAACTAATAAATTCTTTGCGTACCCAAGGTAGACTATCCAATGTCCCAGTTCGCGACATTCTTGCTTGTCGTGACCTTCCATACATGCAAATTCTTTATCATTTCATAAAGAAAATTGGAGTTTCAATGTAATAAAGGACCCTTTTAAGACTTAGTTCTGATTCCAGCAGCGTCCATGAGTTCAACCAAGAGCTAAATTAGAATAGAAATTATGTAATGATACAAACAAACTCGAAATACTTTATGAAATTATCAACAAAATGTCTGAAAATAACTGCTTATTTTATAATTTATAGAAGTTAATCGTTTGGTTCAAATAATATTTCCGAGTAGATTTCATAATTAATGGCGAATTACCTAAGATGATATTTAAGTAATAAGAGGAATATGTTTTAATAAATTTAAATCGTGTTGACTATTTTAGAATTATACTAGGATAAGAATTTAGTGATACTACGGCGAAGAAAAACTTATGTAAACTGCCTTAAGAAATAAACGTATTTATGAAAAAAAAAATAGGTTTGATCCTTCGTTTTACTCCATAACGCTTATGAAAAATGGTCTACTAGGCTGATATATAATCTTTCAATAGTTTTATTAGGATTTTGAGAAGTTTAAAGTTGTGACTCCACAATTGGTTTATTAATGTATTGGATATTTATCGTTTAATATTACCACATGTGCATTCAAAATATGAATCATTATGTTTTCTAAATCCATTTCAACAATAAATCTACTTGTTATTGAATAGAAAACAATAACTCAATAGTGCTGATTTTATGTACAAATATGAATATATTGTTTTCCTTATTTGTATTTAAAAACTTCACCAAATTTATAAAACGTTGATAAAGTGTATAAGTTTTATGCTGCTGGTTAGCATTTTACAGAGATTTTTTTTTCAAAATAAAACAAAGATTGTTTATTATTTGATACTCTGAAGAAGGAAATATTGTTTCGTGAGTTCACCATCGCTCGTCAATGGCGCTGGTAGCAGTAAACAGTGATGTGATTTTGCACAGTACAACGATAAATGACCGTAGTACGGAAATCACCGTTGTATCATGATGCTCGCGTTATACCACCGTGATTTAGGGTGACAGACATGTGATTTCCGGTGTACAGTGATTCCGATATCACAAGTCTGTCATAAGCATTAGTGTCGAAGCTCGAGAGTTTTGTAATAATGAAAAAGTTGTATATGAAAATATTTTATAAACTTGAGACGTGTGGTTCTCCCGTGTTTTCAACAAGCTGCAAGTGTGTCAATAATAGTAATTCCAGTTATTTCAATCCTAGTTTAAGTATGGCTAAAATAAATGCCATGAAAATTATAAACTGTCATATTCGCTTATTACACACCATTGTTAGAACGGATTTCATCAATGGTTCTACATTTGTTTCAGATATAACAAAATAGCCCACAGTCAGAATGGTCACCCGAACGGAAGCTCATCGGGGACAGCTGGTCCACACTTCGGCAGCCCCAATCCGAGTGTTATCTATTCGGGTAACCCCTACGGCGACCCGGGATACCTACAGATGGCACTGGGAGCGTACCTAGCACCATCTGCCAGCGGCTACAAGACAGTCGACCCGTACTTTCTCTCGCAGGGTAAGTTAATTGTTTTTCGTTGTCACCAAATTTGATTAGAAAAAAGTTTTTCACTTATACTACACTAACTGGGAAAACCATGTGTGGAAAATGTTTTGTGTTGATTCAATTACTATCGAAATTGATTTTTGGTCTTCGTTCCTTTTCGGTGCTCAGCGGGACTATTTGCCGGGTCTCCTTTGTTTCCTGGTGGTGGCTGTCCGGACATAGCGCTCGGACTGGGCATGGGTATGAGTGCTTTGCGACACTGCCGCAGACGGAAGGCTCGAACCGTTTTCAGCGACCCCCAGTTGACAGGACTGGAGAAAAGGTTCGAAGCTCAGAGGTAAGCACTTTCTGATAACGTGTTTGTAATTCTAATTGACGTGGCTATGAATATATAATTAGTTCTGCATTTTTGTATTGAAAATAAATACATGCATCATTTCGTTCGATAGGTACTTATCGACACCTGAACGAGTGGAATTGGCCTCAGCGCTGGGTCTCAGTGAGACCCAAGTGAAAACCTGGTTTCAGAATCGCCGGATGAAACACAAAAAGCAATTACGTCGACGGGAGGTCAGCAATACTGGTAAGTTGAAGACGAAACTCAATTAAGTCGAACATCTTAAAAGTTGAATTTACTTCCCCTTTTTACTATGGTGGTGAACGAACCTTTGCTGTAAAGTTTGTCTTGTCTTGTGATTCCAGTCGAATTCTGACGTAAGAAACTGTTGTTGGCTACCGTTCAATGAAATGTTAACTTTCAAGAATTTAATTATCTTGCTTTTATTTGCTTTCAAGAAAGTATTTTGATTCCAAAGATGAAAGCGAAACAGTACGAAATTTCCGGTGTCTGAGACATTTTTGGGTTATCACTAACAATTACGATCAGTGAAAGCACGCGAATAACACACTTGCCCTCACGACCCAACAGTAAACAGTCGGGTTTGAAACAGCAGGTCCAGTGTTCATGCTGTATTATGACGCAGAAGTCGCACAAGTGCCACTAAACAATTATGTCAACCGCGTCCAATGCAGTAAAAAATGTTTGTTTTGAGTAAGGATAAAAAGAGGCATGCACGAGGCAATGTATGTGGTGTTAAATACAGTGACGACGTTATTCAAAAATTTGCAATCGTGTAAGTCTCTCTTCTCGAAATATTTTACTTGACATTACCTTACGTCTTGTTGATGTGCCGACAATGACCTAAAATTTTTTTTATTATGTGAAGCTCTGGTATGGTACATGATAGGGTTTATGTGCCCGCTGTTCATGGCATGCTTTTCTATTACCATTCTTACATTATGGAAAGATGCCAAATCTAATCGAAATGCTGATCTTTGAACATAAATCAAGTAAACATAGATTTCTCACAGTACGGTGACACTAACAGCACCTCTAGTGACAAACGGGTGTACTTTTTTCCATTAGCTACTGTGGTTGTGTTAAATGCGCAGGCAACTTTTTGCATGCATTTTAGGAGCATTTACGCACCCATTCTCCACCAGACGGTGCTTTTGGTGTCACGGGTTTCTCAACTGCATTACTATTACACAGGGAAATCTATGTTTATTTGATTTATGCTTTGAACCAAAGGAACATATAGTTTGCCTCGTGAAATATATTTTTGTAAACTTTGACAGCTTCATGCATTTGAAAATCTCTACCACCTTTCCTCTTCCAATTTCCGTATGATGTATACTCTTGTCCAGGAAGTTATTTAAAATCTGTCTCGGTGTAAGCATTCCAGTCTTCCTGACTGTCGACAAATGCTTTTTCGAATACTTTAATTACATTTTATTCAACAATTTCGCCAACCTAACGTGCGACTAGTTCGGATTTTTTAAATGCGCGGGAAAAATTTTGACTCTTACTTCGATGCCATTTTTATAACTGAAACAAAAAAGTAGGGATGCTAGACACACACATATAGATTTAAAACGAGGAAATTACAGAATTTTTAAATGCACGAATTAATTATACTTATATGAGTCCGCCTTTAAAATTTTCATATATTTGCTTCTTTCAGTCGCGATTTGTTGAAAGCAACCAATAAAATCAATGCAGTAGAACCTATGCAACATTGAAATACTATAACGTGGGGTTAGATAGATATTTTTAGAACCCAGTGAAGATAATAAATCTATAGAAAAAGTTTAGTAATGTAGCATACGACAAAGTTTTGTTTGTTGCATTGGTCATTATAGCACAGCTATCTATGTTACCATTGATTTACATTAGAATGTATCCGAATTTTGTTAGTTTTCATTTTGCAAAAAGGTGCTGTCTTTGTTCAAAAATTGTGTTTAAGCTCTCAGTTCTGTCCAGCAATGATTAAGGAGCAATCGATTCCCAGATCAAGTTAATAAGAAGTCGCAGGAATAGTACCGTTTGTTCCAGGAATGCTGACGTTGTTCGGAGCCGGAAAAAAGCGATTTTTATTGACGAGAATAATTGATTTTCGTGAATATTAGTTTCGTTCACTGAGCGATTCACATGGGTACCTTGTATCCTGTCCGAAAACCTGGTTAAAAGTTATAGGCCAGAGAATTAATTTGGAAACTTTCATTTATTGCTAAAATTAGCTTACAATCCCGGTAAACGCATTTGCTGGTTTCAGTATATTAGTTCTTTACCGACTAGTTTAGCCGATTATTATCCTAACATTCCCCTTAAAGATGCGCTTTTTATTTTATTTTTTTCGGCGGAATCGTATGCATTTTAACTTAAAATTTAACAACCGTGATTCGTGTAGTCTGAGCCAGTGATAGGCGAACGCTCACGAGCCGTTCAATAGAACCGCGGCTCTCAAAAAGATCATTCATTGATCATGTTTTTGTATAGCTTTGCATTCACGGTAACGCGTCGTTCTTCCTCATTTTTAAAGAAATAAGAACCGATGATTCCACCAGCTCATAGACCGAACTAAAAAGTACATTTATCGGTTTTCTTGAACGGCGTGTGGATTATCTTTGCTCCAAATACGTCAATTATGGTTGTTGACGTATCCATTCAACCAAAAATTCGTCTCATGACTGAAGAGAATTTCGCGCTATAAACAGTTTTAATCGAATACTGATTTAAAAAATAAATTTTCATCATTTGGAAGCGTTGTTCTGAAGTTAACCCATTCATGATGATTTACCAAACAATACTGAGTAGAGATGTCACTCTTCACCGTCAAAACAACTTTCAGACAATAGAGTAATCCCTATTGAAAAAACAAACCTCTCTAAAACACCCGTTAGATTGCGTTGTTGTTCAAACGATGATATTTCCTAATGAAGCTGTCAAAATACATAGGAATATTTGTTATTTAGTGAATTTTTTTTTTGTGGTTGAAATTCGAATAATCGAAGAATATTCTATTGGAATAGGGAAAAAACATTGATTTACTCCAATTGGAATTTTTCAATACACCGTAAATTATTTCAATATCCCGTAAATAATTCAATATTTACTTTTCGCATAAGTAAATAGTGTTGTAAATAATGCATAGATAATTTTACAAGTGGATTTGTTCTCTCTCACGTTTTGGAAGATAAATTTGCAATCATCATCTCCGAACACGTACACCTCTAGTTGAGTAACACAACGTTAGATCGCCTATACCGCTCGTGTATTTCCGTGGCTCTCACACTCACTCTCTCGAACCGCTTCTCAACATTGACGTTCAATTGAACTGGTACTTACAAAAGTGCGTTCTCTTCAGAGCTACTCATTTGAATGAGCCGCATTGCCCATCACTACGTGTCAACAAACCACTACCGGTGAACAGTCGATGTGCAGGAATGGCGGACGGTTATAAAGGGTGATTTTTTAAGAGCTTGAGAACTTTTTTAAACAATAAAACGCATAAAATTTGCAAAATCTCATCGGTTCTTTATTTTAAACGTTAGATTGGTACATGACATTTACTTTTTGAAGATAATTTCATTTAAATGTTGACCGCGGCTGCGTCTTAGGTGGTCCATTCGGAAAGTCCAATTTTGGGCAACTTTTTCGAGCATTTCGGCCGGAATAGCCCGAATTTCTTCGGAAATGTTGTCTTCCAAAGCTGGAATAGTTACTGGCTTATTTCTGTAGACTTTAGACTTGACGTAGCCCCACAAAAAATAGTCTAAAGGCGTCAAATCGCATGATCTTGGTGGCCAACTTACCGGTCCATTTCTTGAGATGAATTGTTCTCCGAAGTTTTCCCTCAAAATGGCCATAGAATCGCGAGCTGTGTGGCATGTAGCGCCATCTTGTTGAAACCACATGTCAACCAAGTTCAGTTCTTCCATTTTTGGCAACAAAAAGTTTGTTAGCATCGAACGATAGCGATCGCCATTCACTGTAACGTTGCGTCCAACAGCATCTTTGAAAAAATACGGTCCAATGATTCCACCAGCGTACAAACCACACCAAACAGTGCATTTTTCGGGATGCATGGGCAGTTCTTGAACGGCTTCTGGTTGCTCTTCACTCCAAATGCGGCAATTTTGCTTATTTACGTAGCCATTCAACCAGAAATGAGCCTCATCGCTGAACAAAATTTGTCGATAAAAAAGCGGATTTTCCGAATGGACCACCTAAGACGCAGCCGCGGTCAACATTTAAATGAAATTATCTTCAAAAAGTAAATGTCATGTACCAATCTAACGTTTAAAATAAAGAACCGATGAGATTTTGCAAATTTTATGCGTTTTATTGTTTAAAAAAGTTCTCAAGCTCTTAAAAAATCACCCTTTATTTATTGATGAATCGAAGTTCAACACATTCGGGAGCGACGGGACACCCGTCAACCAACTGAAAAAAAAACGTTTAGATTCACGGCAATGCCAAAATACCGTGAAGCTGGGCCATTTAATCGAATTGATGAACCAATTCATCGAAACACTTTTAATGTTCAAAATATTAATAGATTATTCAGGGGTTAACCATTTTGTGTTAAGGGTACATAACCGGCACGTCAAATAAGACATTACATTTCGGGGTAAACTAATAAAGTGTTCTGCAAGTAGCAGAAGCATTTAGTCTACTTGGAGGTTTTTGTTGAACTGCTGGGTGACATAACAGTTCAACATAACATACAACATGTTATGCACTGACGAGTTGAAGGCGAAACATAAAGTGTGCATCATGAAAATGTTGTGCTATCTTGTGCTGAATAGAATAAGCCATGAAAATGGATATATCAACTAGATAACGACCTCAAGCACACGACCAAAGTGGTCACTGTGCTCTCTTCTTCACTCTTCTCTAACCACTTGTGTAGTTGTTTATTCGTTTTCATTAGTTTGTTTCGAAATGCGTGGACTTTCAGCAGAACAACGTCGGAAAATTGTGTACAAATGGTGCACAGAACGTGGACTGTCGCTGAGAAAGATAGCAAATATGGAAGGAGTAAGTGAAAAAGCCGTGCAAAATGCAATCAGGAAGTTCGGTGAGGATAAACCTAAAACGGATCGAAAAAAGGTCCTGCTAACCCTCAGTTGGATAAACGTATATTGAAGGCGTTCTAGCAAAAGTAGGAGGTTTCAGTTCGAGATGTGGCCAAAAAAGTGGGCATTTCGAAGTCAAATGTTCTTCGTGCTAAAGAACGTTTGAATCTTCGAACTTATAAGAAACAGAAACAACCAAAACGAAGTCCGAAACAAGAAGCATCGATCAGGCCGAGGGTTCGAAAGCTGTAAAATACGATTCTTGCTGGAAATTTGAACTGCATAATCATGGACGACGAGACCTACGTGAAACTCGATTACAAATTCTTGCCGGGACCACAATAATCTACGGTGCGAGAAGGGCAAGTATTAAACCAGTCCGAGACATCGATTGAAGTCGAAAAATTTGGTAAGAAAGCTATGGTCTGGCAAGCAATTTGTAGCTGCTGTAATATTTCGAAACCCTTCATCACCACTGCTTCAATGAACAGCGAAATCTACATCAAGAAATGTTTACAAAAACGACTTCTATCCATGATTCGAAGCCACAAGGATCCTGTTGTCTTCTGGCCAGATCTTGCTTCTTGCCACTACTCGAAATCAACGGTAGAATGGTATACTACCAAAAATGTCACTTTCGTCCCAAAAGACATGAATTCACCAAACTGCCCACAACTTCGACCAATAGAGGAATTTTGAGCATTAACGAAGGCATATCTTAGGCAGCCGAAACCATTCAACAGTTCGAAAAAGATTGGAAAAAAGTGTCAAAACTTGTCGCCAAGAAGTCTGTACGGAATTTAATGATGAACGTTCGCAAGAAGGTGCGCCAGCTAGTCTCCAATGGCAAAGTAGCAAATGTTGAGAATAATATTCTGTTGTTGTCTAATATTATCAGCATATCGAATAAAATTTGAATATCTAACATATATGAATTATTTACAGCGAAATCAAAGTGCGTCCATACTTTCTGGGACAGTCTTTATAATAGGGACTGCTGCGAATACTTGAGGCTTGTAATCGTAACACATGGGCTTAAAAATCCCTGGGCTAACACACACACACACACACACACACACACACACACACACACACACACACACACACACACACACACACACACACACACACACACACACACACACACAAACATACACACACAGAGAGAGAGAGAGAGAGAGAGAGAGCGAGTGAGAGAGAGAGAGAGAGAGAGAGAGAGAGAGAGAGAGAGAGAGAGAGAGAGAGAGAGAGAGAGAGAGAGAGAGAGAGAGAGAGAGAGAGAGAGAGAGAGAGAGAGAGAGAGAGAGAGAGAGAGAGAGAGAGAGAGAGAGAGAGATGGCGCTAGTTTAATTGCAGTCACATTTTTTTCAGTTAATACTAACTTTTAAGAGACACCTGTCTAATTTAAATATATTATTTTCATTAGTTTGTGAGTTATTGTGCTAAGAGTGGCGCTACTTTTGCTATTTTCAGAACAATGGATCTAAAACAATTTCGTGTTTTAATTTTACACTGCTTCTTCATGGGAAAAAATATCGTTCAGGCGAAACAATTGATGGAAAAGTGTTGTGGAGACTCCGCTCCATCAGAAACAACAATAAAACGTTGGTTTGCTGACTTTAAATATGGTCGTAGAGACACCGATGATGCAGAAAGCAGTGGACGTCCAAATGAGACGGTAACACCAGAAAACATTAAAAAAAATTCACAAAAATCTAAAAATGAAGTTGCGTGAGTTAGCTGACATCGTAAAGATATCAAAAGAACGTGTTGGTTTTATTTTGCATGAGCATTTGACTATGAGAAAGCTCTGTTCAAAGTGGGTGCCGTGTTTGCTCACTGTTGACCAAAAACGAGAACGTGTTGATGATTCTGAGCAGCAGTGTTTGGCCATGTTTAAACGTAACAAACCGGAAATTTGTGACAATGGATGAAACATGGATTCATCACTTCTCTCCGGAATCAAAACGATCGTCATCTAAGTGAACAGCAACTGGTGAGCCTCGTCCAAAGCGTCTGTAAGCACAACAATCGGCTGGAAAGTTTATGGCCTCAGTATTTTGGGATGTGCGTGGTGTAATATTTATCGAAGAGAAAGGAAATACCATTAACAGTGAATATTATATAGCGTTATCGGTGCGTTTGAAGGCTGACATTGCAAAGAAACAACCGTATATGGCAAAGCAAAAAATGGTGTCACAAGTCAATCGAAACAATGGCAAAACTACATGAATTGAACTTCAAATTGTTCCCGCATCCACCGTATTCGCCAGGATTGACTCCCAGCGACTACTGGCTGTTCGCGGACCTGAAAAAAAATGCTGGCCGGTAAGCAATTTCGCACGAATGAAGAGGTTATCGCTAAAGCTGAGGCTATTTTGGGCCAAAAAGTGGTATTGAAATGTTAGAGCGACGCTGGAATGATTGCGTTGCTCTTGATGGAGATTACGTTGATGAATAAAGTAAATTTTGAACCAAAAAATCTCTTTGTTAGGCCCAGGACTTTTCAGCTCGTTAAAAGTGTTCTCAATTCTTTATTTTTATAACCTTTTCAAAGATTGTGAAAACGTGCAAATTAAACTGTATTTATAATACCAGCGAGCGGTTTAAAATATGCTTTTAATATACCTACTTGTTTTGGGAACAATGGAAAGCGGTAAATGTTTGAAGCAAATTCCTGTTCACACATTCTTGCAGGAGAACTGATGTTGTTTAGCAATTCGTGAACTGATTACCCATTTCTGCAGAGTAAACCTTATAAAAGTTGTCAACACTATATTATACAACTACCAAAAGGGAAAAAACACTG